>NC_142798.1:41269120-41370628 GCF_049724085.1 Artemia sp. Qi Xiang Cuo | reverse complement strand
GTAAGTTTCAACCTATAAGAGAATTATTTAGAGGTTTCAGCTCCTAAAAACAATAGGCTTCTAGGTATATAAGTAGCCTTAATTCTAGTGTAAGGAAAGAATTTCTTCCTTAGCTTAATGACAAGACAATTTGTTTTTTTATTATAATAATGAGAAAATTTTTACTCACCAGAAATTGCATTGAATTATCCATTTTCTATGTAAATACTTACGAAAAATGTCAATTGTGTTATGTTCAATAAACTATTAAAAACTGTTGAGGAATCTAATTTGAAACTTGAATATATACAAAAAATAATTGGCATCTAAAAAGATACACCTGTTTTTCCGACACGGATTTAACCTAAAAAAAAAACAACTTGTTTATCATGAAATAGAAATTCAGTTAATTGTGCCAGAAAAAACTTGAACCAGAACAGATTATACCCAACCTGTTTTGGTACGGGCGAGTACGCAAAGTATATACCTTCAAGCAAATTCCATATGATATTTAAAATTACTATAGCTTCAACAGAAATGATACCTCTTTGCAAATGACCCTGGTAACCCAATTACTTGAAAACTTACACACATATCTATGCCTCAGGCGTAGGGTTCAAATATATAGATGCCTGGCCCGTGGTAAGGCATATTACGCAATCACTGGCTGGATCAGCACCTCTCTTACTACTTCGGTCAAAAATTTCGGGGGGGGGGTTCAAACCGGGTAACCCCCCCCCTGCCCCTGGATACGGCCTTGTTTAGAACCCTACTCATATTAATTTCTGCTCGTTTTGAGTTTGACTCTGCTATTTATTTTAATTTCTGTTTGTTTTGGGTTTCATCTATTTATTGATACTGATTTGTGGTAGTTGTATGCTTGATAGATAGTTTGATTCTATTTTTGTTCATTTTTGGTTTAATGGAGTTCTTTACATTTTTTGGAAAAACTTATTTTATGGAAAATTTTTTTTTTTTTTTATGACATCCGTGAGCGCTGTAAACGACAGTACCGAATCTCGGAAATTATAAAGGGACGATGACTCGTTAATTAAACTAAACAGTCTAAAGTTCGACGATGTAGAAGATGGATAGAATGATTTTAGGAAAATAGTTTGTATGGTAGCAGATTGTGTTTTAGGGAGGAAGGTTAGAAACAGAGCTAAGAATATTAGTGAAAATGCTTTAAGTTTACTAGAGAAGAGGACGGGTTTGTACAAAATGTATTTGAGTATTAGATCATATGAAAATAAGAGGAATTTAAGTAAAATAAAGAAAGTATTAAAATAAGAATTGAGGAGGTGTGAAGTGGAGGGGAGTATATAAAACTATTGAAGATTTAGAAGATGCAGCCAGACGGCTTAATAGAAAAATATTGTATTGGCATGTTAAGCAATGACAGCGAATAGACAATCTCAACTTGTCTCACTTAAAGATAAGAAACGGGGCCATAGTTAGTGATAATAAACTATATATATGTTTCCTATAATAAGGAAACAGTTAAAGAGAGATTGGCATAGCATTTTGAGACTGTGTTAAACCGCGATGAAGTCACAGGGAACATATAGAAAGAATGAAAATTTTTGTGAAACATTGGAAGTAAAGAAAGATTTATTTTGAGAGGAAAAATTAGAGACAATACTTCAAAATTAAAAACAATAAGGTCTCTGGTGCTGATAGTATTGTAAGAGTTTTTTGTTTAAATATAGTGGTTGTGAGGTTGGAGATAAATTACTGAAGATAATGAAAATGACTTTTGAAAAAAGGGAAGCACCTATCGATTTTAGTAAAACTTTAATTAAATATCTCTATAGGAAAGGTGATAGGAATTTGTGTTTTCATCATAGAGGCATTAGACTGGTTTCTGTTGGAAGTAAATTACTTAGTATGACGATACTTTTTAGACTTAAGATGGTAAAAGAAAGATTTAGAGCAAAATGAATGATTTTTAGGAAGTTTCAAGAGTTCAGGGTGCAAGAATAGGCTTGAGAATTGAGATTAAATCGCTTAGATTGGGAATAAGTGAAGGTGAAGAGACGATGATGGGTAACGAGAAGATAAACATAGAGGCTCCAAAAGACCGGGGAGGATTTACTAGATGCTTTCCAGAGGATTTGTCTATGGATTGTTTTGGGTACCCGTCTGACTGACCGTATTTCAAACAGCAAGGTGTAAGTAGTAAGGCCATAGGGAATACAGATCGTGATTGTGTAATTTGTCTTACCTCTCGCCTGAGGCATGAATATACAGTGTAGGTTAACCGGTACATTGACTTGCCAGGGTCAGTTACCTATTACTACTAATTGTACTTGCCCTAGCAGACAGTTTTATGCAAAGTGTTATGTGCTTCATTTAGAAAATACCAGTTTAAAAAAAAAAAAAACATGTATCAATGAAGTTTTCTCTGGCAAAAAAAAATAAAAAGTCCAATCGAAACTGGTCAAACATTTCAATAACCTGTAAGTTATAGCTATCTGATAACACGTTCAGTAACGCAAATATTATTAGCGGTATCCATAGTATTTAATTTGCGTAAAGCTATCTCGATTTGCCAAAACTTTTATCGTTCGCGTAAAACTAACTCAATTTGCAAAAATGGTATTCCATTTGCGTAACTCTGCTCTGAATGTCCTTAATGAGGATATAAATAATTTAGAATGGCATTGTGACTTGACCTAGCTTTACCTCTCCGATGTGGTCTGTATAATACACAAGTAACGTTTGAAAATTATTGTCAATTTAAAATAGGATCTTATGTTCCCTTCGTTCTCCCATTTCTGAGGGGCAGGGGATGGTAGGAGAGGGGGGAGGGGGAGTCAATTTTGGAGATTTCTGATAACAAGTACCATTCATTGCGATCGTAGCTCTATGTTGGCTCGTTTTAAATACTTCAGCTTATCTATTCATTTGTGTTAAATAAAAATCTTGAATCTGGAAAATGAAAAAATAAGTATTTAAACAAAATGTACGATGCTGCTAATTAAAGAATAGTAGGCTACACTCTGAATTGTTTGCATGAGGGTTCAGTTAAAGAGGTCTCACTTGCACGAGGGTTCAGATGCATGGGGGTTCACTTGCTTAGGGCTCAGTTACACGGGCAATGGGGCACACACAAAAGCCAAATGAATGACATTGCGACTTGACCTAGCTTTATCTCTCCGAAGTGGTCTGTATAATACACATCTGGGGAGGGGAGAATGGAGGCAAGTATTTAGTTTAAAAAATGCTAAGAGGACTTGAGTTTTGTGGGTAGGGTGAAAAACGGTACTTATTCAATATCCTGGTAAACATTATATCTCAATCTTTTATTCTAGTTTAACTTCTAGGAATAGGACTTCATTCCATCGGCTAAATCAGTTTATTCATCTATAACGGTGAACAAAAAGACTATTAATTCTCTGTATTCTTCTGATCATGTACACAGTCCTCCTTCTCTCTTCTTATTCTGATCATGCGCCCACTCCTCCTTCTCACTCGAGCTCAGTTGACGTCTCAGTATTCGGTAAAAGTTGCAAGTTCCACTCGTTCTCCACAGCTCATAATATCCATCATGAGTAATATAGTGTGAGTCATCGATCTTAGGTTCCCGGTCTAGAAAAGAAAATTAAAAGGCTTAAAATATATGGAATCTGTATAAGCTGTAATGGGCAAAAATTATTACTTCACGATCGATCTTATATACATAAAGATAATGTATTAAAAAGACCGTCAAAATTTTTTTTTTTTTCAGTGTAAGCCCGTGCAACTTCTATGGTAAGCACCATTTATCAGATAGCTAAGGAGGGTTCAGTTACATGAGGGTTCAGTTAAAGAGGGTTCAGTTGCATGGGGGATTCAGAAGCTTGGGATTCAGTTAAAGAATACCTCCTCGAAAGATATATTTTTTAATGTATTTTATAGCTATTACCAAAACGTCTAGCATAAAGAGCAAGGTATTTCGGAGGGGGCAGCTCGCTTCATATACGGGATAATTTGCATTCCTCTTAGTTTTTAATGATGTTCCTTATTTCCACTTGAAAATGCTGTTTTCGCAAGAAAATAGCTGGTCTTTAGCAAACTTAGCCATAGCTAGTTGAAACTGCATAAATATCTTCATTTTTAACCTAATTGCGTAGGTACTAAAGGAACATTGAACATTTTTTCTGATTTTGTGTGTTTTCGCAAGAAAATAGCTAGTCTTTACCAAACTTAGCCATAGCGAGTTGAAACTCTTAATATATATCGTAATTTTAAGCATAATTGCGTATGTACTAAAGGAACATTGATCAATGTTTTATGACTTTATGTTTTTTCGCAATAAAATGGCTTGTCTTTATCAAACTTAGCCATAGCTAGTTGAAACTCTGCATAAATATCTTAATTTTTTAGCATAATTGCGTAGGTACTAAAGGAACATTGAACATTTTTTCTGATTTTGTGTGTTTTCGCAAGAAAATAACTGGTCTTTAGCAAACTTAGCCATAGCTAGTTGAAACTCTACATAAATATCTTCAATTTTAGCCTAATTGCGTAGGTACTAAAGGAACATTGAACATTTTTTCTGATTTTGTGTGTTTTCGCAAGAAAATAGCTGGTCTTTAGCAAACTTAGCCATAGCTAGTTGAAACTCTGCATAAATATCTTCATTTTTAGCCTAATTGCGTAGGTACTAAAGGAGCATTGAACATTTTTTCTGATTTTGTGTGTTTTCGCAAGAAAATAGCTGGTCTATAGCAAACTTAGCCATAGCTAATTGAAACTCTGCATAAATATCTTCATTTTTAGACTAATTGCGTAGGTACTAAAGGAACATTGAACATTTTTTTTCTGATTTTGTGTTTTCGCAAGAAAATAGCTGGTCTTTAGCAAACTTAGCCATAGCTAGTTGAAACTCTGCATAAATATCTTCATTTTTTAGCCTAATTGCGTAGGTACTAAAGGAACATTGAACATTTTTTCTGATTTTGTGTGTTTTCGCAAGAAAATAACTGGTTTTTAGTGAACTTAACTATAGTTATTTGAAACTATCCAAAAATATCTTCATTTTCAGCCTAATTGCGTAGATACTAAAGCAATATTGAACATTTTTCCTGTTTTTGTGTGTTTTCGAAATAAAATAGATTTTCGATACTCAACGTAGACCTATATAGTTGTAACTCTGCATAAATATCTTCCTTTTTAGCCTAATTGCGAAGGTACTAAAGGAACATTGAACATTTTTCTGATTTTGTGTGTTTTTTGCAAGAAAATAGCTGGTCTTTAGCAAACTTAACCATAGCTAGTTGAAACTCTACAAAAATATCTTCATTTTTAGCCTAATTGCGTAGGTACTAAAGGAACATTGAACATTTTTTCTGATTTTGTGTGTTTTCGCAAGAAAATAGCTGGTCTTTAGCAAACTTAGCCATAGCTACTTGAAACTCTGCATAAATATCTTCATTTTTAGCCTAATTGCGAAGGTACTAAAGGAACATTGAACATTTTTTTCTGATTTTGTGTGTTTTCGCAAGAAAATGCCTGGTCTTTAGCAAACTTAGCCATAGCTAGTTGAAGCTCTGCATAAATATCTTAATTTTTAGCCTAATTGCGTAGGTACTAAAGGAACATTGAACATTTTTTCTGATTTTGTGTGTTTTCGCAAGAAAATAGCTAGTCTTTAGCAAACTTAGCCATAGCTAGTTGAAACTCTGCATAAATATCTTCATTTTTAGCCTAATTGCGTAGATACTAAAGGAACATTTTTGTTGTATCTATTGGTATCAATATTCCGTTTTTTAGAGTTTCGGTTACTATTGAGTCTTACGTGCCTGAAATCATGAATTAGAATATTTAATTAGCTGTTTGGGTTTTCAGACATAGTTTTTTAGATGTTCATGGGTGTTAGGTTCCTGGAGGGTTTAATGACTCCTGCCTCCAATGAATTCAGATGGTTTTAGGACTCATCCCCCTAGCCATAACTCCATTCAACCTTGAGCAAAGATATAAAAGTTTGATGAAGTATTTTTCTACTTAACAACTACATTAATAAATTCCAAGATGATGGGACTGTATGACACAGAATTTATTAGTTACCGAGAGTTCAATGACTCCTCCCCGCAATGACTTCCAGGGGTTTTATGACTCCTCCCCACAATGAATTCAGATGGTTTTAAGACTCGTCCACCTAGCCATAACTCCATTCAACCTTGAGCGAAGATATAAAAGTTTGATAAAGTATTTTTCTTCTTAACAACTACATTAATAACTTCCAAGATGACAGGACTGTATGACACAGAATTTATCAGTTTGAAAAAATCATCTTGTGGTGTTATATTTGAATATGTATTTTTATTATTGTATATGAAACTCGAAAAAAATGACTGTTACTATTGGATAGTGATCTATAATATGTTTGAGCGTGATAAGAGCTTGTGGAATACTAAATGATGTTATATAAACTGACTTAGATTCAATGATAGAGCGATTACACCACTTAATAATGCTGCTCAGGAACTGAAAAATGTTCAGGAGGAAGTCAGTGAAATTTGCAGCTTTTTCGGGGTTGAAGCGCTCTACGTAAAGGGCAATGTACCTACAGATAAAGTTTTAATTCAAAAGTGTGACCCTAGGATTCCACTTTTCAATCTAGAAGAGTTTAAGCGTCCTAAATTTGAAGGGGGTTATCACCGTCCTGAAGACGAGGTTAGGTTCTTCGCACAGTAGATACCCAAGAACATACCTGATCGTGATAAATCCATAAGACATGGTAAAAACTATTCTATATCATGGGACCAGCGTTTGGGGATGTTTAAGAGTGAACTCTAAGTACTATTTTTTATGTAAACATTTGTTGTTGTGTTTTTTTTTTCTAAAAAAAAAATATGTTAATACGTTTAAGCAATAAATATCTTTAAGCTTAACCCGTCTTTATTCTTTAGAATAGTTCTATTGTAAGCAAGTAACAAACTCTTTCCTGAAGTCACCTCTTGGATACACAATGCAGAAACTTCATTTAAGAAACTTTGAAAAAATTGTAAGTAAGTAAGTAGCAAATTCTTTCTTGAAGTCACCTCTTGGATACACAATACAGAAATTTCATTAAAGAAATTATTAAAAAATTGTAAGTAAGTAGCAAATTCTTTCTTGAATTCACCTGCTGGATAAACAAAGACATTTCGTTCAAGGAATTATGACAAAATTCTGAGTAAGTAAAAAACTCTTCATTGTTTACACGACTTAGATACACGATGTAGAAATTTGATTCAAGAAATTATGAAACAATTCTCAGTAAGTAACAATTTCTTTCTTGAAGTCAACTCTTGGATACACAATACGGAAATTTCATTCAAGAAATTATGAAGGAATTGTAAATAGGTAACACACTCATGTCACCTCTTGTATACACAATGCAGAAATTTCATTTAAGAAATTATCAAAATTGTAAGTAAGTAGCAAATTCTTTCTTGAATTCGCCTCCTGGATAAATAAAAAAGACATTTCATTCAAGAAATTATGACAAAATTCTAAGTAAGCAACAAACTCTTTCTTGAATTTACCTCATGTATACACAATGCAGAAATTTCATTTAAGAAATTATCAAAAATTGTAAGAAAGTAGCAAATTCTTTCTTGAATTCGCCTCCTGGGTGAATAAAAAAGACAGTTCATTCAAGAAATTAAGAAAAAATTGTAAGTAAGTAGCAAATTCTTTCTTGAATTCACCTGCTGGATAAACAAAAAAAACATTTCGTTCAAGAAATTATGACAAAATTCCAAGTAAGTAACAAACTCTTTATTGTTTTCATGACTTAGATACACGATGTAGAAATTTAATTCAAGAAATTATGCAAAAATTCTCAGTAAGTAACAATTTCTTTCTTGAAGTCAACTCTTGGATACACAATACGGAAATTTCATTTAAGAAATTATGAAAAAAAATTGTAAGTAAGTAACAAACTCTTTCCTGAAGGCACCTCTTGGATACACAATGCAGAAATTTCATTTAAGAAACTATGAAAAAATTGTAAGTAAGTAACAAATTCTTTCTTGAAGTCACCTCTTGGATACACAATACAGAAATTCATTAAAGAAATTATGAAAAAATTGTAAGTAAGTAGCAAATTCTTTCTGGAATTCACCTGCTGGATAAACAAAAATACATTTCGTTCAAGAAATTATGACAAAATTCTAAGTAAGTAACAAACTCTTAATTGTTTTCATGACTTAGATATACGATGTAGAAATTAAATTCAAGAAATTATGAAGAAATTCTCAGTAAATAACAATTTCTTTCTTGAAGTCAACTCTTGGATACGCAATACGGAAATTTCATTCAAGAAATTATGAAAATATTTGTAAGTAAGTAACAAACTCTTTATTGATTTCACCTCTTGGATATACAGTACAGATACTTCATTCAAGAAATTATGAAAAAATCGCAAGTAAGTAACTTTTTTTTTCTCTTTATCACAAACAATTTTCACTTAGCTACACAATATACAAATTTAATTCAAGAAATTATGAGAAAATTCTTAGTAAGTAACAATTTCTTTCTTGAAGTCAACTCTTGGATACATAATATGGAAATTTCATTCAAGAATTTCATGACTTAGATACACGATGTAGAAATTTAATTCAAGAAATTATGAAAAAATTCTCAGTAAGTAACAATTTCTTTCTTGAAGTCAACTCTTGGATACACAATACGGAAATTTCATTTAAGAAATTATGAAAAAATTGTAAGCAATTAACAAACTCTTTCCTGAAGTCACCTCTTGGATACACAATGCAGAAACTTCATTCAAGAAACTATGAAAAAATTGTAAGTAAGTAACAAATTTTTTCTTGAAGTCACCTCTTGGATACGCAATACAGAAATTTCATTAAAGAAATTATGAAAAAATTGTAAGTGAGTAGCAAATTCTTTCTTGAATTCACCTGCTGGATAAACGAAAAGACATTTCCTTCAAGAAATTATGACGAAATTCTAAGTAAGTAACAAACTCTTAATTGTTTTCACGACTTAGATATACGACGTAGAAATTTAATTCAAGAAATTATGAAGAAATTTTCAGTAAGTAACAATTTCTTTCTTGAAGTCAACTTGGATTCACAATAGTGAAATTTCATTCAAGAAATTATGAAAATATTTGTAAGTAAGTAACAAACTCTTTTTTTTATTTCACCTCTTGGATATACAGTACAGATACTTAATTCAAGAAATTATGAAAAAATCGCAAGTAAGTAGCTTTTTTTTCTCTTTATGACAAACAATTATCACTTAGCTACACGATATAGAAATTTAATTCAAGAAATTATGAAAAAATTCTCAGTAAGTAAGAATTTCTTTCTTGAAGTCAACTCTTTGATACACAATACGAAAATTTCATTCAAGAAATTATTAAAATATTTGTAAGTAAGTACCAAGCTCTTTATTGATTTCACCTCTTGAATATACAGTAAAGATACTTCCTTCAAGAAACGTAATTAAACACGTTTTGAAACTACATGCTATTTGCTTGCCTTTTCCTGGGCACCTTTCCAAATGAGTGGGGATTATTTCACCTCTTTGATATACAGTACAGATACCTCATTCAAGAAATTATGAAAAAATCGCAAGTAAGTAACTTTTTTTTCTTTTTCTCTTTATCACAAACAATTTTCACTTAGCTACACGATGTAGAAATTTAATTCAAAAAATTATGAAAAAATTCACAGTAAGTAACATTTTCTTTCTTGAAGTCTACTCTCGGATACACAATACGTAAATTTCATTCAAGAAATTATGAAAATATTTGTAAGTAAGTAACAAGCTCTTTATTGATTTCACCTCTTGAATATACAGTACAGATACTTCATTAAAGAAACGCGATTAAACACGTTTTGAAACTACATGCTATGTGCTTGCCTTTCCTTGGCACCTTTCCAAATGAGCGGGGATTCCCCACCGGTTCCTACACATTGCAAAAAAGTGAGCAGTACGAAAACTCCACGTTTTCAACCAGACTGGTTTTTTAGCTATATCTTTGGAAACAGCCTCTATTTCTGACCGTTTAAGTTTTGATGTTAGTGTTGTCAGTCAAAAGCTATGACCTTGAGAAAAGAGCTTGAGAAAATTGCCTGATTATCGAAAAATGGGGGAAACATCATCCAAAAGTCGACAGGAATGCTCCCCTCCAGCGCTTTCTCGGATATGTTGAATAAAATATGCAAAGTCGACATATCTTTATTTCATTTTTTTTAAGGTTAATTTAGACGAGGTTACGTGCGCGCACGTAACGTCGTCTAAATTAACCTTAAAAAAATGAAATAAAGCTATGTCGACTTTGCATATTTTATTCAACATATCCGAGACAGCGCTGGAGGGGAGCATTCCTGTCGACTCTTGGAGGATGTTTCCCCCATTTTTCGATAATCAGGCAATTTTCTCTAGCTCTTTTATCAAGGTCATAACTTCTGACTGACAACATTACCCTGAACACTTAAACGGTCCGATATAGAGGCTTTTGTCAAGGATTTAGCTAAAAACCAAACTGGCTGAAAGAGTAGAGTTTTCATTTCGCTAACTTTTTTGCAATGTTTAATAACCGGCGTTGAATCTCCATTCATCTGTGAAGGTGTCGAGGACAGGAACGAACATCGTAGGTAGTTTCAAAATATGTTTAATCACGTGTCTTGAATGAAGTATCTGTACTGTATATTCAAGAGGTGAAATCAATAAAGAGCTTGTTACTTACTTACAAATATTTTCATAATTTCTTGAATGAAATTTCCGTATTGTATATCCAAGAGTAGACTTCAAGAAAGAAATTGTTACTTACTGAGAATTTTTTTCATAATTTCTTGAATTAAATTTCTACATCGTGTAGCTAAGTGAAAATTGCTTTTGATAAAGAGAAAAAGAAAAAAAAAGTTACTTACTTGCGATTTTTTCATAAATACTTGAATTAGTTATCTGTACTGTATATCCAAGGGGTGAAATAATCTCCACTTATTTGCAAAGGTGGCAAGGAAAGGGCAAGCAAGTAGCATGTAGTTTCAAAAAGTGTGTAATTACGTTTCTTGAAGGAAGTATCTTTACTATATATTCAATAGGTGAAATCAATAAAGAGCTTGTTACTTACTTACAAATATTTTCATAATTTCTTGAATGAAATTTCCGTATCGTGTATCCAAGAGTTGACTTCAAGAAAGAAATTGTTACTTACTGAGAATTTTTTCATAATTTCTTGAATTAAATTTCTACATCTTGTAGCTAAGTGAAAATTGTTTGTGATAAAGAGAAAACAAAAGTTACTTACTTGCGATTTTTTCATAATTTATTGAATGAAGTATCTGTACTGTATATCCAAGAGGTGAAATAAAAAAAGAGTTTGTTACTTACTTACAAATATTTTCATAATTTCTTGAATGAAATTTCCGTATTGTGTATCCAAGAGATGACTTCAAGAAAGAAATTGTTACTTACTGAGAATTTCTTCATAATTTCTTGAATTAAATTTCTAGGTCGTATATCTAAGTCGTGAAAACAATTAAGAGTTTGTTACTTACTTAGAATTTTGTCATAATTTCTTGAACAAAATGTCTTTTCGTTTATCCAGCAGGTGAATTCCAGAAAGAAGTTGCTCCTTACTTACAATTTTTTCATAATTTCTTTAATGAAATTTATGTATTGTGTATCCAAGAGGTGACTTCAAGAACGAATTTGTTACTTACTTACAATTTTTTCATAGTTTCTCAAATGAAGTTTCTGCATTGTGTATCCAAGAGGTGACTTCAGGAAAGAGTTTGTTACTTGCTTACAATTTTTTCATAATTTCTTAAATGACATTTCCGTATTATGTATCCAAGAGTTGACTTCAAGAAAGACATTGTTACTTACTGAGAATTTTTTCATAATTTCTTGAATTAAATTTCTACATCGTGTATCTAAGTCATGAAATTCTTGAATGAAATTTCCATATTGTGTATCCAAGAGTTGACTTAAAGAAAGAAATTGTTACTTACTGAGAATTTCTTCATAATTTCTTGAATTAAATTTCTACATCGTATATCTAAGTCGTGAAAACAATTAAGAGTTTGTTACTTACTTAGAATTTTGTCATAATTTCTTGAACGAAATGTCTTTTTGTTTATCCAGCAGGTGAATTCAAGAAAGAATTTGCTACTTATTTACAATTTTTTAATAATTTCTTTAATGAAATTTCTGTATTGTGCATCCAAGAGGTGACTTCAAGAAAGAATTTTTTACTTACTTAATTTTGTCATATTTTCTTAAATGAAGTTTCTGCATTGTGTATCCAAGAGGTGCCTTCAGGAAAGAGTTTGTTACTTGATTACAATTTTATTTCATAACTTCTTAAATGAAATTTCCGTATTGTGTATCCAAGAGTTGACTTCAAGAAAGAAATTGTTACTTACTGAGAATTTTTTCATAATTTCTTGAATTAAATTTCTAGATCGTGTATCTAAGTCATGAAAACAATAAAGAGTTTGTTACTTACTTGGAATTTTGTCATAATTTCTTGAACGAAATGTTTTTTTTTTTTATCCAGCAGGTGAATTCAAGAAAGAATTTGCTACTTACTGACAATTTTTTCGTAATTTCTTTAATGAAATGTCCTTTTTATTTACCCAGGAGGCGAATTCAAGAAAAAATTTGCCACTTTCTTACAATTTTTGAGAATTTCTTAAATTAAATTTCTGCATTGTGTATCCACGAGGTAACTTCAAAAAAGAGTTTGTTGCTTACTTAGAATTTCGTCATAATTTCTTGAATGAAATGTCTTTTTTATTTATCCAGGAGGCGAATTCAAGAAAGAATTTGCTACTTACTTACAATTTTGATAATTTCTTAAATGAAATTTCTGCATTGTGTATACAAGAGGTGACCTCAAGAATGAGTGTGTTACCTATTTACAATTCCTTCATAATTTCTTGAATGAAATTTCCGTATTGTGTATCCAAGAGTTGACTTCAAGAAAGAAATTGTTACTTACTGAGAATTGTTTCATAATTTCTTGAATCAAATTTCTACATCGTGTATCTAAGTCGTGTAAACAATAAAGAGTTTGTTACTTACTTAGAATTTTGTTATAATTTCTTGAACGAAATGTCTTTGTTTATCCAGCAGGTGAATTCAAGAAAGAATTTGATAATTACTTACAATTTCTTCTTAATTTACTTAAGGAAATTTATGCATTGTGTATCCAAGAAGTGACTTCAGGAATGAATTTGCTACTTACTTACTTACAATGTTTTCATAGTTTCTTAAATGAAGTTTCTGCATTGTGTATCCAAGAGGTGACTTCAGGAAAGAGTTTTTTACTTGCTTACAATAGAATTATTCTAAAGAATAAAGACGGGTTAAGATTAAATATATTTATTTCTTGAACGTATTAACAGATTTTTTTTTTGAGAAAAAGAAACACAAGAACAAATGTTTACATAAAAAATAGTACTGAGAGTTCACTCTTAAAAATCCACACCCGATGTTCCTATGATATAAAATAGTTTTTACCATGTCTTATTGATTTATCACGATCAGGTATGTTCTTAGGTATCCATTGTGCGAAGAACCTAACCTCGTCTTCAGGACGGTGATAACCCCCTTCAAATTAAGGACACTTAAACTCTTCTAGATTGAAAAGTGGAATCCTAGGGTCACACTTTTGAATTAAAACTTTATCTGTAGGTACATTGCCCTTTACGTAGAGCGCTTCAACCCCGAAAAATCTGCAAATTTCACTGACTTCCTCCTGAACATTTCGCAGTTCCCGACCAGCATTATTAAGTGGTGTAATCACTCTATCATAGAATCCCAGTCTGTTTATATAACGTAATGTAGTACTCCACAAGCTTTATCATACTCAAACATATTATAGTTCACTATCTAATGATAACAGTCAATTTCTTCGAGTTCCATAGACAATAATAAAAATGCGCATTCAAATATAACACCACAAGATGATTTTTTCAAACTGATAAATCCTGTGTAATACAGTCCAATCATCTTGGAAGTTATTAATGTAGTTGTTAAGTAGAAAAATACTTCATCAAACTTTTATATCTTCGCTCAAGGTTGAATGGAATTATGGCTAGGTGGATGAGTCCGAAAACCATCTGAATTCATTGTGGGTAGGAATCCTAAAACCCCTGAAAGTCATTGCGCGGAGGAGTCATTGAACTCTCGGTAACTGATTAATTCTGTGTCATACTGCCCTATCATCTTTGAAGTTATAACTTTAGCTCTTTAGTAGTCAAATACTCCTTAAAAATTTTATATAGTCGCTTAATGTTGAAGGGAGTTATGGCTAGGGGGAAGAGCCCTAAGAACAAGTGAGTTTCTCGGGGGGAGGAGTCATTAAACCCTTCAGAAACCTAAAACCCATGAACATCTAAAAAACTATGTATGAAAACCCAAACAGCTAATTAAATATTCTAATTCATGATTTCAGGCACGTAAGGCTCAATAGTAACCGAAACTCTAAAAAACGGAATATTGAAACCAATAGATACAACAAAAATGTTCCTTTAGTACCTACGCAATTAGGCTAAAAAATGAAGATATTTATGCAGAGTTTCAACTAGCTATGGCTAAGTTTGCTGAAGACCAGCTATTTTTTTGCGAAAACACACAAAATCAGAACAAATCTTAAATTTTCCTTTAGTACCTACGCAATTAGGCTAAAAATTAAGATATTTATGCAGAGCTTCAACTAGCTATGGCTAAGTTTGCTAAAGACCAGGTATTTTCTTGCGAAAACACATAAAATCATAAAAAAAATTTCAATGTTACTTTAGTAGCTACGCAATTAGGCTAAAAATTAAGACATTTATGCGGAGTTTCAACTAGCTATGGCTAAGTTTGCTAAAGACCAGCTATTTTCTTGCAAAAAACACACAAAATCAGAAAAAATTGTTCAATGTTCCTATAGTACCTTCGCAATTAGGCTAAAAATGAAGATATTTATGCAGAGTTTCAAGTAGCTATGGCTAAGTTTGCTAAAGACCAGCTATTTTCTTGTGAAAACACACAAAATCAGAAAAAATGTTCAATGTTCCTTTAGTACCTACGCAATTAGGCTAAAATTAAGATATTTATGTTGAGTTTTAATTAGCTATGGTTAAGTTTGCTAAAGATCAGCTATTTTCTTTCAATTAAAACAAAAAACAGAAAAATTTTTAATATTCCTTTAGTAATTACGCAACTAGGCTAAAAAGGAAGATATTTATGCAAAGTTTAAACTAGCTATGGCTAAGTTTGCTAAAGATCAGCTATTTTCTTGCGAAAACACACAAAATCAGAAAAAATGTTCAATGTTCCTTTAGTACCAACGCAATTAGGCTAAAAATGAAGATATTTATGTAGAGTTTCAACTAGCTATGGCTAAGTTTGCTAAAGACCAATTATTTTCTTGCGAAAACACACAAAATCAGAAAAAATGTTCAATGTTCCTTTATTTCTAACGCAATTATGCTAAAAAATGAATATATTTATGTAGAGTTTCAACTAGCTATGGCTAATTTTGCTAAAGACAAGCTATTTTCTTGCGAAAAAACACAAAATCAGAAAAAAATGTTCAATGTTCCTTTAGTACATAGACAATTAGGCTAAAAATGACGATATTTATGCAGAGTTTCAACTAGCTATGGCTAAGTTTGCTAAAGACAAGCTATTTTCTTGCGAAAACACACAAAATCAGAAAAAATGTTCAATGTTCCTTTAGTACCTACGCAATTAGGCTAAAAATGAAGATATTTATGCAGTTTCAACTAGCTATGGCTAAATTTGCTAAAGACCAGCTATTTTCTTGTGAAAACAGCATTTTCAAGTGGAAATAAGGAACATCATTAAAAACTAAGAGGAATGCAAATTATCCCGTATATGAAGCGAGCTGCCCCCTCCGAAATACCTTGCTCTTTATGCTAGACGTTTTGGTAATAGCTATAAAATACATTAAGAAATACATCTGTCGAGGAGGTATTCTTTAACTGAACCCCAAGCTTCTGAATCCCCCATGCAACTGAACCCTCTTTAACTGAACCCTCCTTAGCTATCTGATAAATGGTGCTTACTATAGAAGTTGCAGGGGCTTACACTGAAAAAAAAAATTTTTTACGATATTTTTAATACATTATCTTTATGTATATAAGATCGATCGTGAAGTAATAACTTTTGCCCATTACAGTTTGTACAAATTCCATATATTTTAAGCCTTTTAATTTTCTTTTCTAGACTGGGAACCTAAGATCGATGACTCACACTATATTACTCATGTTGGATATTATGAGCTGTGGAGAACGAGTGGAACTTGCAACTTTTACCGAATACTGATACGTCAACTGAGCTCGAGTGAGAAGAAGGAGTGGGCGCATGATCAGAATAAGAAGAGAGAAGGAGGACTGTGCACATGATCAGAAGAATACAGAGAATTAATAGTCTTTTTGTTCACCGTTATAGATGAATAAACTGATTTAGCCGATGGAATGAAGTCCTATTCCTAGAAGTTAAGTTAGAATAAAAGAATGAGGTATAATGTTTACCAGGATATTGAATAAGTTTCATTTTTCACCCTACCCACAAAACTCAAGTCCTCTTAGCATTTTTTAAACTAAATGCTTACCTCCATTCTCCCCTCTCCAGATGTATATTATCCAGACCACATCGGAGAGGTAAAGCTAGGTCAAGTCGCAATGTCATTCATTTGGCTTTTGTGTGTGCCCCATTGCTCGTGTAACTAAACCCTAAGCAAGTGATCCCCCATGCATCTGAACCCTCGTGCAAGTGAGACCTCTTTAACTGAACCTTCATGCAAACAATTCTGAGTGTAGCCTACTATTCTTTAATTAGCAGCATCGTACATTTTGTTTAAATACTTATTTTTTCATTTTCCAGATTCAAGATTTTTATTTAACACAAATGAATAGATAAGCTGAAGTATTTAAAACGAGCCAACATAGAGCTAACATCGCCATGAATGGTATTTGTTATCAGAAATCTCCAAAATTGACACCCCCTCCCCCTTTCCTACCATCCCCTGCCCCTCAGAAATGGGGGAACGAAGGGAACGTAAGATCCTATTTTAAATTGACAATACTTTTCAAAAATCACTTGTGTATTATAAAGGCCACATCGGAGAGGTAAAGCTAGGTCAAGTCACAATGCCATTCTATATAATTTACATCCTCGTTTATGAGATTCAGAGCAGAGTTACGCAAATGGAATACCATTTTTGCAAATTGAGTTAGTTTAATGCGAACGATAAAAGTTTTGTCAAATCGAGATAGCTTTACGCAAATGAAATACCATTGATACCGCTAATAATATATGCGATGCTGAACGAGTTATCAGATAGCTATAACTTACAGGTTATTAATACATTTGACCAGTTTTGATTGGAATTTGTATTTTTATTTTGTCAGAAGAAAGATCATGGATACATGTTTATTTTTTTTTTTTAAACTGGTATTTTCTAAAGGAATCCTATAACACTTTGCAGAAACCCGTCTGCTAAGGCAAGTATCGTTCGTAGTAATAGGTGACTGACCCGTGGTAAGCCAATGTACCGGTTAGACTACACTGTATATTCATGCCTCAGGCGAGAGGTAAGACAAATTACGCAATCACGATCTGTATTCCCTATGGCCTTACTACTGCTGTACAAAAAATATGGTTCTATCCCCGTTTCTAGGGCTATAATGAGAGAAAGGTTGAGATGGCTAATACACATTCTACGGATAAAAGATTGCCATAGATCGCCCTTTCAGTCTGCCATCTAGAGCCAGATGAAAAGCATGTCGTCCCGGAATTGACTGGGAGGAGGTCGCAAGGAAGAATTTAAGTGAAATTGAAACGTTTTGGGAGGGTGTAATGAGGGAGGCTTTAAATAGACTGAGACGGAGGAGAAGCATGCGTAGCCGTGTTGGCCTCCGACGACTTGGTGCTGAAGTTAGTTGTTAGTAGCAGTATTTAGGTATACCCTCTAATTAACGCTTGTTCTTTAGGCTTAAGTTTTACAGTGGTTTGAAAAAAATCTTGTTTCAATTAAATGTCCCTTGTCTTAAACAGTCGTTCAAAAACGAATTGGGACAAAAATTCAAACTTAAGTGTAACAAGCGAGGCAACCCCCATATTAGGAGTAATATTTAATGTTGCTCTCTACGATAATCTGGAAAAAAATTGTTTAAAAAAGACTTAAACTCTGTTCGTTTTTAACAGCATACCCAGAATTGCCCAATTGTGAGGAGGGCAACCAACCCCTCAGACACGACTCTTGAAGTCAAAATTAACTTTTGCACAGCACGACTTTGAGGAAAAAAAAAATCATTTAGTATATTTGCTTTTCCAAATAAAGTATAATTATCCAAACCATACGATTATCTTTGCAATATGAGGGAGCTTTCTTCCCCTAAGGCTTCATGCTGATCACTTCATCCTACATTGATGAATATATATATATATATATATATATATATATATATATATATATATATATATATATATATATATATATATATATATATATATATATATATATATATATATATATATATATATATATATATGCGCAAAAGGGAGGCATTTGTGCCGAATCCTAACGCATTATGGGGTACCACCTTCATGTGGAACATACGATAATGAGGTGCATTCTGGCACCGTTCCCTGTCTAAAGATGCACGGAAATGGATACATAGGTCTTCTCGGGCTAACCACCCAATAAAGCTTCTTTTACCTGGTTAGGGATTGACAATAATAAAAAGCCTCGGACAAAACAGACCTTTTGTAGATGACCTTTAGCACGTCCACCGACCATCCGAACGGACCTGTTTACGATGGCCCACTGCAATGTATATGGTCTCAGATCTAACTTTGACCAGTTCCTACATTTAGTGAACTCGGTCAAACCGTCTATCATGTGCATCACTGAGACCAATCTCAACCATGACATACAGAACAGTGAGTTTGCCATACAGGGATACAGGCTCCTCAGGAGAGGTCTTGAACGTAGTGACGGCCGGAAGAGGTGTTGCTGTTTATCTATAGAGCCATATACCATATTCATACCTAATTATACCAGACTCAGTTGGCGAAAAAGATCTGTGGGTTAGGATCCCAAATAAGTCCGTGATTTGGTACCGTGTATAACCCTCCAACCTGCCCGATCACCAGCTACCTTGAAGCCTCACTCGAATAAATTCGGGGGCAAGTACGCTAAGTCTGCCATTATCCTCCATGGAGACTTCACTGTCCATCCGTGTGGCTTCGCAGCAAAAACACTGACAAGGAGAGGCTGAACTTGTATGATCTATCTCTCTCATACGGGCTGGGACAACTTGTCGATTTTGACACGTATCACGGCCCAAATAGATCATCTCGTTTGCACCTCTTCAGCACAGGCCACCCCGACTCCTTTAAGGTAGAGGCTCATGCTTTCACAAGTGACCACTTTGCCATCATTGCACGTGGAAACCTTTGTATTCCGTCTCCAATAAAGCATGAGCGGAGAATATGGATATACAAAAGAGATGATTGGGACGGTTTGAAAAACACTCTTTGTTCTCAGCAGTGGAGAGCCTTTCTCCTTGAAGGCCCAGAGAAAGCTGCAGAGAAGTACCAGCAGGCCATAGTTGACTCTGTTGAAAAATATATCCCTTCAAAGCAGATCCAGATGTCCAGGAAGGACAAACCTTGGTTCAATGCCTAGTGTAAGAAGGCTATCCGAGCAAAGCAAAAGGCACACAAGTGATGGCTACTTTCAACACAGAGCTCGGGACACAGCGCTGTCCCGAGAAGCGCGCAAGCCAGCTGGTGACTTCCTTTTCATACTGGTTGGTTATGGCAAGATTCTCGTCTCCGTATACCAAAGTATAGTAAGAGTGCCAGTCATGCAGTGTCAGGGAAGTATTAGGTGCACAGTCGTCTGGTCTAATTAGACTTCGCCATGATTTCTCGTTCTCAGTGAACTGTTGCCCGATAATACAGGTACTTTTGCATCTCAGCTTTGTATTTGCGTTTTGTACTCCGTTTCAGCTCGAATACAGTCCCGCGTAACGGTCTTCCGCAAGCAATCCAAATATTTAGCTACATTTTAGCACGTCCTTTATCCGTCTGGAGTTCGATGGATTCGGACCACATCGGTTTCTCTGTCCCAATTTTGACTCTTCTTGTAGGAACCGCTTTTGATTTGACACCTTTAAGAGCGTGGGTAACTTGATGATAGTAAGTGTTGAGTTCAATAGAGGCCACCATGTTGGAAGGACCAGTACAGAGTAGATGAAACGGAACTTTTATGCAACTAAGGACCGAAGCACTAGTGGCAATATATAGGGCAATATTACACTTCTGCCAGTTTTGTTTGTAGACCCACCTTCTGGAACTGGCGTTATTAGTGCTCTGTGCTGAATGCAGGTGGAACGAAATTCCGGCATGGTCACTAATCGAATCGACAGTACACACTGTAACTGGGAGACCAGGGATGGATGTGGACGAAAGTACATGGTCAATATTTGACGTATGACCACTAGTATGGGTTTACGTAAAATCCAGGGACTTCGGCCAGGTATTGTAAGAGGTTGGGAGGCAGTTTAGAAAGATATCAGACAGGGTATGGTCCTTGGTAGGGTCGCAGTTGAGGTCCCCAGCTATTAGCCACTTACTCCCACTACGCTCAAGAGACTCCAACTGTCGTCCAAGGGCATCTGCTGCTTTTGAGAATTTCGTTAGAGAGACAGCATTGTTGTAGTTAGAGAGCATGTATACATTGATGAACTCGATTCCCTCAGCAGAGACACATAATGGATTACTGCTTCTAATCGACGGCTTAGCCGATAGTTCCTTCCTAGCGTATATTGCCAGGCCTCCGGACGGACGCCCTGCTGTAGATCTTGTGGGTTGAATGAAGACATCTTGAGACCGGGATCTGTTTAGGAAGTTTGTATTCAGTCCAGAAAGCATATGCTCCTGGATGAACATTACGTCATAAATCTGGAGAAGATCGTCTATGGCCTTTTCTTTATTGCGACAACCATTGATATTCAGACTAAGAGCTTTAAGAGACCTATTCATTGTTTACTCTTGTTTTTCAGAATCTCTCTTACTTTAGGGCATGTTAGGCTGAAGCAGACATGAGATTCTTCGCAAGAAACGCATTTGGGGTCTTCGTTGCATGGCGTGTCTTTGTTACTAGTGTGAGGTCCAGCACATCTAGAGCATCTGGGACTGTTCTTGCAGTTTTCAAGGAGATGGTCGTAGCTTTGACATCTTCTTGGGGCCTCCTTGTACTTCGTTACCCGGAAAAAGTCGTATCCAAGCTTGATTCTGTTAGACATGGCAAAGTTCAGGGTCAGTTTATTTTTGAAAGTCATTCTTACCGTTTCGCTTTGTCGAAAGCGGAGAGCTTCCTCTACAAGGCCTAGATTATGCTTTTCCAGTTCGTTAGCATCAACATCGACATAAAGTCCTCTTATTGTGCCAAACAATTCTTCTTCCCTCAGTTTGCACTTTATGCTGTTTTGGCTGCCACTTGGTAATTTTGCGGAAAGGACGCTAGGGGCCTCACTACAAAAAGCTTTGGCTTTCACAACGTCACTGAATTTGACTTGAAGCTTATTATTTCTCAGTTGCCTGATCCCTTGTCTGCCATCTTCAGACTGCAGTTGACCAAATGTTTGTAGTCCAGTCAGGGGGTCCATAAATGGAGCGTCTTCGACGATTACAGTACAAATCGGTTGCTCGTTGTTTGCTGCTGCTGTAGCGCCAATGTCTGGGGAGGCTATCAATTTAACAACGGTCGTATACTACTTGACCACGGACATAGAGCTCTTCAGATCCCGTATTTCTCCTAGCAGGATAGAGAAATTGATCTCGAGGACCTGTGGGACTTGGGAAGGATGAGTGATGACAAAAGTTGGAAATCGGATGTTGTTCCGGTCGCATTCAGCTAGCAAATCCAGGATTTCTGATGTCGCTGAATCTTTTATTCGGCTTTTCGTAGCTTGAGAGGCTCTTGCAGGGAATATTATCTGAATGAGCTCCAATTTAGCGTCACGTAATGCTGTTAACTCGAAGAAACCGCAAGTCATTTTCGGCAGCAACGCTAGATCCAGCTTTCTGTTTGACTGGAGAAAATTCAGGATTTGGTTGACATGTAAATTCGTCTGTGCCATATTCAGCGCCGATAAGCAAGGAAAGCGTGGGTTCTTGCTACCTACTCCCCACAGTTTAAGGGAGACCCCACTCCCGGCAGGTACGACGGCACTTGCAACAAGAAACCTCCCCTCTTCTGCTTGCTTATTCGGGAAATTGGCACTGTCCTCTTTTTTTTGGGCTTTGGACTTTTGTACATTCACTTCAGCACGTGGCAACACTGCACTGTAAAATTCGGGCACACCTTCAAAAGTTCAAAAACCAGTCTCTGACAACACTTCTCAGCGGAGTAGCCATTTTGTTTGAAATGAAAAATCCAGGAATAAGACGAGATGGAGGTTTGCAGTCGGGATTTTTATCACAGTCGATTAACTGAATTTTAGGGAGTCGATTGATATCTGACTTTGATGGGTAATTTTAACTTGATGAACTTTATGTTTGGGATCAACACAAAAAGCGATTTTTTTTTATGTATGTATTGTTATCAAAACTCCCTTTTTTTCGCGTTTCGGTTTCTATTAGCCTGTGTTTCTCCTTATTTGGTTCGTTACCACAAACTGTTTGGTCTAAAATCAGCGATAGTATCTTCTGAACTATTTAGACATGAAAATTTATTAAAAAAAAAAATTTTTCCTACACAAGAAACCATTACGGTATATTCTAAAACGCTAAATTTGAAAAAGCACTTTACGTGCATATATGTTGTTTGCCTATCTGCCAGGTAGCTTTGGCTCTTTATCCTTATAGCAACGCTAAAGTAACATAGTTACTTTTTCTATAACAACATGACTGTAGCAGTTAGAAGACTAAAACACTGCTTTAATAGTTCTAACTACAAAAAGGGGGTGAATTTTGCTCATTCACTCAGGTACCTAGAAGCTTTCTAGCACGGCCTACCCATTGGCAGCTCTAGAGATTCTATAAGCATGTTCCGCATTTCAATTAATGTTTAGATAACTCTACTAGCCAAAAGACGAACATACTACTCGGTGTGCCTTTTAACGCTGATTCCCAATATATTAATCACTATCCACAAAAATACACCTAGCCCCTTCTCCTGATTGGGACAGATAGAGCCCTAGGCTATAAACAAGACTTTTTTGATTTTGTTGGTTTACATTACTGTTTTTTTTTTTTTACTTAATTCTTGTCCGCAGTTGGTTCATAATTCCAAATATATCCAATCCTAGAAAACAATTTTAGCAAAGTTTTGTCATAAGTCTAGGGACCCTACTGGGACCCCCTATATTTGACCCTACTTGAAGCGGCAGAGGTGCACTTGCATGGGTAGTGATAAGCAAATCTTGGTTCAGCGTTAAAAAACTCACAAAGTAGTGAACTCATCTTTGAAATATCGAAGTTATCTAAACACAGCTAAATTTAC
Source organism: Artemia sp. Qi Xiang Cuo (assembly GCF_049724085.1). Taxonomy (NCBI): domain Eukaryota; kingdom Metazoa; phylum Arthropoda; class Branchiopoda; order Anostraca; family Artemiidae; genus Artemia; species Artemia sp. Qi Xiang Cuo. The sequence continues at coordinate 41,347,161 of NC_142798.1, read as the reverse complement.
CTATTTCTCTGTTTATACGCTAGATATTACTCAAATTGCTACAAATCATGTTTATTACCTTTTTTAATTCAAAAGACGTATTCTTACAAAAACTTGTTAAGTTCTCAGATGTTCAAATTTTGCTTCTAGCATGATTGGATTCTGATAAACAAATCACAGCCTATCAGCCACGGGGTGGTGGAGGTGCCCCTCCTCTATTTGGTGGTGGAGGTGGCATTTGATTGAAATTCATTGGATGCCTCGGCGGCATAATTCCAGGAGGCGGACCTGCCATTGGAGGCATTGGTGGCGGAGGACCACTAATATTGGGTCTAGGTGGAACAGGAGGCATCATTCCTGGAGGACCTTGAGTCATCATTGGTGGTCTAGGTGGCATGAGAGGACGCATAGGAAGAGGTGGCGGAACCATTGGGGGCATGAACGAAGTATTAGGGGTCATTGGTGGGGGTGCTGGTCTTGGGGGTAATGGCAAATTTGAAGGAATAACTTGTGGAGGTGGTGGTTTTTTCGGCTCAACTTTATATGAAAATTGAAGAAAAAACTGCTTAGTGTCCTTATTCCATAGAGTCCAGAATTTGGTCTCGCATTTTTCAACCTCTCTACTGGGGACTTTAAAGGCTATAGTCTCGTAAGGTTCAGCAGCAAATAATAAGTACTGCCATTTACGATCAGGAGGCTCGATACGCTGTTCATAAGCTGACATGAAGCGATGACGAGGTAAGACTCCCTCTGCGATCTCTGCAAAATAAAGAAGGAGTAAAATCAGGCACTTAATTCAGTGAAAAGAAATAAATAAAACTTAGAAAAACTAAAAGCCTAGAACAAAAAATCGTTAAACTCACAACTAAAACAATGATTAGGGCGAAACCAAGTGAGTTACAGATCGAAGAAATTTTCAATTCACTCCCCCCAATGCTAGTATAATTCTAATATTTCTAATGAATTTATAAGTGACAATGAAGGTAGAGTAAATTTTCTTATGAACTTTCTAAATTAGCGATACTTCTCTTTTGGATAAAATGCAAATTGCAAGCCAAGCGACTTTGCTGGTGTAATTTTATCTCTAGACCTTTTCAAATGGCAATGCAGTTTGTGAAGAATTGCAAAAATTATGAGAGGGAAAAAAGAGTGGGAGAAAGAGAGATGAGTCAGAGATGGAGGAAAGAGAGAGAAGGCGACACAGAAGAGAACCAGAAAGAGAAAGCGGTAAGAGATAGAGAGATAGAAGACACAGAAGGAGAGAGAGAGAGAGAAAGAGAGAGAGAGAGAGAAAGTATAGAGAAAGGGAATGCAGATAAAGAGTGAAACTGAGACTTCGTTGAGATTTTATATTCACTTATAAAAGTGGTAAAAGATCTAATTAACACACAGAGTAATTTCTACTGGGTTGTACTTCAGCCTGCTTTAACAAAATGTACAAACGGTAAAAATTGGGGGGGGGGACCTTTGTCATCAGTGAAAACTTTGGCTCTTGAAGTAAAACCCTTAATTTAATACTGTCAGTATTTTAGAATGCATTTTTGTTTCTGGGCTTTAATTCGTGCCGTTTCGTTAAAAAAAACCATCTCGCTGGAATTTACAAAAAAAAACCGACTCTTGAAGAGAGGACGTGTGCAGTGGCTAATCCAGGTGAATGGACGATCATCCCCTCCCATAGGGTGACTGCTGCTTTATTTTGTGCGCTTTCAATGTCATTTAGACACGGATCTGTCGGATGAAATAAGGTTCCTGAAGGTTCCATTTGTCCTTAGGAAGAACTTGGTCTTTCGAAAGTAAAATATAAGTTTAACATTGTTAATTGTTCAAAAACCACTCAGTACACGAATTGGAAAAAGTCAGAATAATTCTAACCTACTTGCTTTCCTAAAATCCTCGTGTGTACCCCCCCCCCCCTAAAAGTAAAACAATTAGGGCGAATCCAGCCACGTAAAACTTGGCAATATAAAGGTTTTTTTTATTGCGACTTATTATTTTCTACAGCCTCGAAAGCCTATCAGAAGAAATAAATTCTTTATTATTCTATTCAAAATTTTTTTCTACTAAAGCTGCTCAGAAGTAAGCATGACATCTTTGTTTTTATTGAATGTTAATCTCTGAGTAGAGGCCTTATCCATTGTTAAACCAGATTTACTAGCTGGATTGCAAGTATGCCGTTTTCCTGACAATACAGATAAAAAAAATGCTGTTCTACTGACAATCTGGATCGAAAGTTGATAATTTTAGATTATAAATAAGACATTTTGGCTCGAAACATAATTTGAGTTTTGAATTGCAAATTTTTGTCTGTTCGAGGCTCTTTAATTACAGGTTTATAAATTTTGCAGTTCCGCTTTCCGATTCGGCAATCCAATTTTGTAAACGGATTTTATAATTTTCTTTCTTCCACTGATAATTCTGAATGTTGCTCCAAGAATCTGGATTGCAAATGGAAAAGGGCTTAGAAATAGGCAATTAAAGAGACATTTTGGACACCCTGAAGACAATACAAGGCAAAAAAAAGAAGAAGAAAGTCTTAGACTGTTTTTCCTTTTCATAAATATCCACCTACAGCAGCAAAGAATTTGAAAGAAGGATAACAAGTAACAACATTCTAAAGGACCATAAAGGACAGTCTAAAAAATGTTTCAGAGCCATAAAACTTTAATTCACACGCTAAAGAAAGCTGAATTAAGAATCTTTCTCCGAGATTTGGCCTGGATAGAAATCCACATTGGGAGACATCACAGCAATTTTTCCCCAAGGAGTGAGATTAAAAAGCATTTACATTTCACATTAGGCCGCAGTTACCGAAATTTCCTGGGCAGAGTTTCCAGGAAAAATCTTTAAGATAGCCCCCTATGTAGATGTAAGATTTTCACCAAATTTTTATAGCTCGACCAGCTCTTTTGTTAGCAACTTTTTTTCCTTTTTTGATTAGCTCTGATGGAATTTAACACTAAGATGTCCATATACTTTACCAGGATAATCGATTTGGAATAATAAACTTTGCTGTCCAGCTTCTGGATCTTTCTGTTTTGTTACTCTGTAGCCAGGACGCCCGATTTTGACAAATTTCTTCACATCAACTCGGGCCTTTTCTGGAGCTGGCTATAAAAAAGAAAGAAAAAAAGGTACATGGATAAAACTACAATTTTTACATAATGCCCCACCACTAGAAAAGCACCAATTGGCCATAAAGAGTAAAATAAAACTTCAATTGTTAGAACCAACATCAATTTCCTGAATGTTCCACAAGCTATTATACCATCAGATTGTAATACTTACATTGCAAGGCCATAGAGAATATCTCAGGAAGGTTGTACTTCGCCCTAGCATTAATACATAAACAAACACGATTCGAGTAATTTAACTCACTGTGACAGGTACCTCCCCAAAAGTATTAAGAATCGCCCTGGTGCATTGCAATACAAATTCGAGGAGAAAATTATTATAAAATTATAAGACAGGGAAAGAATACAATTTTAATTGATGTTAAATAAAAAAAAATCCATTAAAGTAAAAGAAAACATTAAAACCTAAAACGAACTGAAACTATTCCGTATATGACGAAGCTTCACTCTTCCCCCTCCCTAACCCTCACTCTTTACGCAAAGTTTTAAATTGCTTTACTGAAAGCATTTATGAGTTCAACAAATGTGGTTAATGGGACATTGGAAGCTTTTTACTTACTAATTGCCTTTTAGAACATTTAAACTGTAATTTTTATTGTTTTAAGCGAATGCACATTATTTAGCCCTTCCAACCTTGAGGTACTATAAAAATGCTTTTCATCCCGTTCCAATTGCCCATATATATAAATAATATATATATATATATATATATATATATATATATATATATATATATATATATATATATATATATATATATATATATATATATATATATATATATATATATATAATAGTAAAATATTGTACTGGCTTGTTAACAAATTGAGAGGGAGTAGTCAATGCGGACTTCGCCCAGTCAAAGATAGGGATGGGGCCGCAATTAGCGATAAGGAAAAAACTAAAAAGAGATGGGCCGAACATTTTGTTAGCAGCTGGTTTTGTATTAAATCAGGAGTTAAGCAGGGTTGTGTTCTATCCCCCTTTAAACGGATTATTTTGATGGACTTTGTCTTAAGGAGCACAGGAAAGGCAATGGGAGACCACGGAATCAAATGGGGAGGAAAAAGTCTCCTTGACTTAGATTATGCTGATGATTTAAGCATCCTAGATGAAAGTATGAGCAAAATGAAGGAAGTTATAGAAGTTTTGCGAGTTCAGGGTGCTAGAATAGGTTTGAAAATTAATATTAAGAAAACAAAGCCACAAAGGCTAGGAAAATGTGAAGAAGAAAAGCTTACGGTGGGTAATGAAAAGATTGATTAGGTTGACAGCTTCAATAATTTTGGAAGTATTATTAGTAAGGATGGTTGGAGCTGTGGAGATGTTAGAAGTAGAATCGCCAAAGCTCAGGGTGTTTTTTCATAGTTAAAAAAAGTCTAAATGAACAGGAAAACAAGTCTACAAACCAAGATTAGATTATTGCAAGGTACATTGATGACAGTGGTCAAATAAGGCTCTGAAGCATGGACGCTCCGAAAAGCGGATGAAGATTTGCTAGATGTTTTCCAGAGAAATTGCTTAAAGGTTGTTCTGGGTACCCGGCTGACCGGCAGTATTTTAAACTATAGGCTATGCGAAAACCGAATTTAAATACCGCTCTCTAGAGCTATAATGAAAGAAAGGTTGAGGGCTAGGGCACGTTGTGCATATGACAGATTGCCGAAGATTGTTCTTTTCGGCCAACCGTCTAGGGCTAACGGAAAGTAGGTCGTCCCCGCCTGGGGTGGGAGGACGTCATAAAGAAAGATTTAAAGGAAATGCGACCTTCATGGGCGGGTGTAAAAAGGGAGGCTTTGAATAGATTGGGATGGAGGAGGAGCGTGCCTAGCTGTGTTAGCCTCAGGCGGCTTGGTGCTGCGGTGAGTTGTTAGTAGTAGTAGTATATATACACGAGCAACTGTGTATGCATAACTTTTTTCTTGAAAACAGATCCATATTTATTTTTATTTGCACCGTGGGATTTTCTGGCCTAAAAAAAAAAAAAAAAAAAAAAAAAAAAAAAAAAAAAAAAAAAAAAAATCTAGATAGGTTACGGGTTTGAGAATGTTCGTTTAGAGTCTTGATTTTGGAAACACACAATTCATTTTAAAAAAGGGCTGCATACATGTTACACCCATAATAGTACAAAACTTACGTCTAGAATAATTCTTCAGTCTTTTATATGAACAGACAAAAAATAAAAACTCATAAAAATAAAATTTTCCTTAAAACCCTTCAGATATTTGAACAGTTCCTGAGTCTGGCGTTGACTATATATAAGAAAAAAGAAAAAAAAAACTTTTCCTGTACAACCCTCTAAATATTCGGACGGTGTATTAGCCTGGCACGTTAACTCTAAAAAATTAAACAAGATTAAATATAGCTAAGTATAAAATACTAAGTATTTCATTGCAAGGAATTCATTTTTTATTATTGTTAATTTTATACAACAATAAAAAAAAATGCCTATAGGACGACCCAAACATCAAACTTGACAAGATCAAGAGGACGATCCAAAAACGTAAATTCCCAATGGCTGAAAATGAACAACCTAGACAACCAAGACCAATCCGCAGCTAAAACACAGGGTAATGAAAAAATCCCTGAAGTAGTGATAAAGAAAAATGAAGAAAAAAGAAATAGGCAGTTAGAATACTTACTACAACGACAATCACAACAAGTCAGAAACAAAAGTGAAGAACAAAGAAATATTTGGTTAGAAGACAAGCAACAGTGAGAATCACAGCGGATCAACAACAAAAGTGAAGAACAAAGAAATATTTGGTTAGAGCACAAACGAAATCGAGAAAAACAACACCGTCGCAATCTTTGACGCCAACAACGCAAGGGACAAAACCCAGTACAAACCTAAAAAGACGCCGTAAACTGCGCAAGTTTTAATTACAAGTCATTGGGACCCTTCAATGTAGTATGCATTCACTGTGGAGCCACCCTCCACTTTCCCAAAGAAAGAGTAGCAAACACAAATAATTCGTTTGGATATTGCTCCTTGCATGGTAAAATTGCATTGACACCCCTACAATTTCTCAATGAATTGGTTTGCCTTTTTTTTAGGACGCCACTCAGTCTCTAAAGAGTTCCTCAAACGAATCCGAAACTTGAACTCATGTTTCGCTATAGCTCCATTCAACGTAAGCGATTGCAAAATCATCAATAGTCGTAAAGTTTTGAGCTCAAAGCAGGTGGATAAATTTACCATAGAATGAATTTGCGGCGCGTCCATCATAAACATTCAAGGTGATTTTGAAAAAAATTTTTGATTAGAAGAGAAACGAAATCAAGAAGAACAGTGCCATCGCGATCTTCGACACCAACAAAGTATGGGACAAAGCCCAGGACAAACCTACAAAGATGCTGTAAACTAAACAAGTGTTAATTGCAAGTCATTGGGACCCTTTTACGTTGTATGTATTCACTGTAGAGCCATCATCCATTTTCACAAAAGAAAGAATAGCGAACAAAGGTGATTCATTTGGAGATAGCTGTTTGCATCGTCGAATTGTATTGCCACCTCCCCAACTTCAAATGAATTGGTTTGCCTTTTTAGGCCGTCACTCGCTCTCTTAAGAGTTCTACAAACGAATCCGAAACTTGAACTCATGTTTCGCTTTAGCGATGATCGTTCAACATAAGCGATGATCGAACCATCCATAGTCGTAATGATTTAAGCTTCAAAGTAGCTGGAGAAATTTATCACAGAATCAATTTGGCGACACATCCGTCATAAACCAATCAAGGTGATTTTGAACCACCTTTATAAGTCCACATGTGCTTTTTAGACCGGGATAAAGCTGTTGACGAACAGCTTGCATATCCTTTAAATTATGGCATCTCTCGCAACTTAATGGATCGGTTGGAAGAAATATGGCAAGACACAAACAACAATGCCAAAGGTTATGTGAAAATAAGAGAAGTGGCGGATGATGTAAATCAGCATGCAAATGCACTGTTCTTACTCTTAGAGTGCTGACCGTAGTTTTCCGTCAAATGACATGGTTGTAAAACAACGTGGCAAAAATGCTGCCAGTAAAAAAAACGACCATCGTGTAGTCCTTTACTACCCATTGTTTTATCCAACTGGAATGTCAGGGTGGACCATGGATATGCCATTTCAAACATCTTATCTAAGTGGTCCACATCCTGCACGGTTTGAATTATTGCAGTATCGCATCGCTTTTCGACCTGAAGACGCCAAAAGCATTACTCTGCAATCTGTAACACCCGACAAACGTTACATAGGTTTTAATGCTTTACATTTTGGCGGATGACTTTTCCAGTAATGTTTTGTTGATACATATATTCGTATTCGAGGTGATCGCATCCAATAGGCAAAATTAAACCAGAAAACTATTATGGCCGAAAACTAAGTAGGTGTTACACGACTTAGCTGCGAAACAGAATGCAGTTGTTGGTGCAAAGGTAATACTACCATCATCATTCACAGGGTCAACAAGCTACTATGCTGAACATTTCATAGATGCCATGGCTATTGGTCGTCACCATAGACCCCCAAATTTCTTCATAACTATGACTTACAGTTCTGATTAGCCTGAAATTAAAGAAGCGACACGTATTATATCTGAGAATAATACATTTATCAAAAAGCAGTACACTTAAGATCGTCCGGATCTCGTTGCCTGAACTGCGAAACAAGGATTTGATGAAATATTTAATGATAAAAGACAGGTATTTGGAAAGGTGGCAGCATATGTGTATACAATTGTATTTCAAAAACATGGACTACCTCATATGCATTTACTATTGATCATGAGTCCTGGTAATCAAATCCATACTCCAGTCGAAATTGATGACCAAACTTCAGTTGAAATTCCAAATACCAACGTTGTTTAAGTAGTTGATTCATAATCCGTCTGGGAAGTTAAACCCAATGGCAATGGTATGATTAATAAAAAGGGAGAATTGCAGAGTCACTTCAGTTTTAAAATGCAATACAATTCACTCAGATCTCTAGCGGATGATGAGAAACCACAGTTTCGTCGTTATGACCCCAAGCTGGACGAAAGGAATAATGAAGAATTTTCACATGACCTTGCTGTTTATCGAAAAGACTCCAACAAGCACCGAGTTAAATCGTCATGTCGGCACATAAAATGCTTATTTGCTGAAAAAATTATATGTCGCGTCAATGCTGAACATGTTGGTAGGATAGATTTGGTAAAGTGTTTATATAAATACATCAACAAACGACATGATTGTACATCAATAAAGATTCTCAAAACTCAACGGTACTTGGTTTACAATCAAGCAAACACCTATGTGGAAGGATGCTGCATTAAAACCAACTGAAGCATGCTCGCGACTATTTAGTCACGATATCCAAAGAAAGTCATGCTGTTCAACGTTTAAACATTCATTTAACTGAACAATACCAAATACAAAATATTAGCCAAGCACAAGAATATTTGGTAGATATTGGACAACGAGGCTCAATACTAGAAGCGTATTTTCAACATGATTAGGCATTGAAACAAACGCAAACAAACCAAAAATTTTACTATTGTTAGGAAATGCCCAAAAACTTTAAATAGAATGGAAAAAGAGTACATGAGAACAACGAATCCGTCGATTGCATGATATTGGTCGAATTCATAACGTAAATTATATAGCTCGTCCAGAGTGCTTCCATTTGCGAGTACTTCTCTATCATGTGAAGGATGGAATAAGTTTTGAAGATCTCCTTACTGTGAATCAAACCCCTTATGCGACATACAAACAAGCATGCTTAGCTCATTGCCTCGCATTCGACGACTAACAGTAGATAGATGGCCTAGAAAATCGGCACTGTCAAAAATGCCTTCTGCAATGCGAATATAAAAAAAAAGGTTTTTCAACAGAAAGTAAGGAGCAACATTAAAACTTAAAACGAAGAGAAATTACTACGTATATAAGGGGTTTCTCCCCCTCGTCAATACCTCACACCTCACTCTTTACGCTAAAGTTCAAATTTTGTCCCATTTTTTTTTAAATGAACCCTGAATCACAAAGGCTGTTTATTCAGAATAAATAGCTCTTTTAAAAGTACTATAAACGCTTTAGCGTAAAGAGCGAAGTATTGACGAGGGAGGGGGCTTTTATAATTAATGATTTCTGTTCGTTTTAAGTTTTAATGTGGCTCCTTACTTTCAGTTGAAATTTTTTTTTTATTTAATTTCTGATCGTTTTTTAAATAATGCTGGGAAATCCGGCTCCTCCTCTATGGAAAGATTCTCCAACGTATCCCCTACCCCCGCCACCAGAAAAATCTCCCCTGAAAACGTCTGTATACTTCCCAATAACAAATACTATATGTAAGCAATGGACTAAGTTCAAAACTTGCAGCCCTTCCCCTGGGAACTGTGGGGGTTAAGTCATCCTCAAAGACATAGTTATTACCTTTTTCAACTATACTGACCAAAATAGTTATCACAAAATTTTGATCGGGTGACATAGAGGAAAAACTCAGCGTGGGAGGGGGGTTAGCTGTCCTCCAATATTTTTGGTCACTTAAAAAAGAAACTAGAACTTTTTATTTCCGACCAAATGAACCCTCTCCCGATCTTATACGGTCAAAGGTTCCACATGATCACCCCTGTGAAAAAAATAAAAAAAACAAATAAACACGCATCTGTAATCTTTCTTCTGGCAAAAAATGCAAAATTCCACATTTTTGTACACAGGAGCTTCATTAAGATCACTTGATGTTTTCAGGGTGTTTTCCCCTTTTTCAAAAATAGGATAAATTTTCTCAGGCTCGTAACTTTTGATGAGTACCATGAAATTTGATGAATTTTACAAATTTTTGAATAAGCAACAAAATTCAATTCTTTTGACATTTCTATCGTTATCAAGACTCTGTTTCTTAGAGTTTCGTTACTATTGACCCGCATCGCTCCTTACTTGCAGTTCGTTACCACGAACTGTTTGAATAATCTTCATTCAGATTCTTGTTTTCGAAAATCATGCCAATCCAAAATATCTGTGGAAAAGATTCAAAAATCAGTTGACAGAGGATTTTATTCGGCAATCACGACTAAATGATATAACTGAAGATACTACAATTAAACATGCTCATCCTATTATTACATCCAAGTTAAATTCGATGGTAATAGAAGGTCGAAAATTTACATTTGAGATGGAACGATATGGTATGGACGACATTGAAACTTATGAAGATGACAAAAACATGGAATCTCATTAAAATCAAGTTGCCATCAAGTCATTGGCCAATTGGAGAAAAAGCCAAAACAGATAGTCTGAGTGAGAGGCAAAGCTGGCACAAGCCTTTTTCAGGGTTTTATAAAAGTGATGTCATTTTCACTGAAGATAAATGAAGGTACCAAAATTAAGCAAGCTTATCGTATTATTACATCCAAGTTAAATTCGATGGCAGATGGTATGGAGGACATTGAGACTTACGAAGATGACCAAAACATGGAATCTCTAAATTCTAATGAGTCAGATGCTACTGGAGAAAGTATGTATTGGCTTCTGCACAGAAAACAGATCAAAATTGTTAACAATATTTTTAGAAGCTGCCAATGATACTAATTATGTTGGAAAAAATGTTTTTAGATAGATGGACTAGAGGGTAGCGGTAAAATCTTTGTGTACAAAATCTTGCATCGCATTCTGTGTGGCAAAAATCGCAAAGTAAAATATATGGGTTTACTGGAATTGCATTACTGTTATTGCCTTTTTGACAAACAACACACAAGACATTTGGCTTGAAAGTTCCACTTTCCCCAGATACAATTTGCAGCATGATACTTGGTTCAAACGAAACCTAAGAATTAGCTCAAATAGAAGTTTCCCTACTTGACGAAGCACAAATGTTATCCAAGTATGGTTTACAAAATACGGACCAGTTTTTGTGGTCCAATGTAAATCCAAACTTGCCATTTGGAGAAAATTCTAGCTGTTGGAGGTGATCCCTTCAGCACTTACCTGTTGAACTCCGAAGCAATCTCAGCGAAATACTTGATTTGCCAATAAAAAAAGTCATCTCTGGGAATATTTCAAACATTTTTCCTTGCAAATATATATTCATGTAGATCTTGAACAGGAAGCATTCGCAAGGTATATCTCGGACATGGGAAATGGAAATCCTCCCAAAAATGACTTCAATGAAATTGAATTACCTGAAGATATGATCTCCAGTTGTAATTTAATTAAGGAGGTATTTGGAGATCATCTGCCAAATCAAAATTACGATGTAATGAAGGATCGCGTCATTTTTGCTTTGCTGAACAAGAAGTAAGGAAAATAAACGCAACAATTGTTGATCGCCTTCCAGGAGAATAAAGATCTCATAAACTTCTGTGAAGGGTAAACAGGGTGGAGGAATTGAATTCACTCCATCCCTCAATTCAATTGAGATTGCAGATTTGCCACCCGACGACTTCAAAATAAAGAAAAACACAATGGTTATGCTTATGCATAACTTAGATATTTCAGAAGGGATGTGTAATGGAACAGTCGTTGTTGTTACTGAATTATGTAACAGCATAATTATGACCCACTTGAGGAGGGACCATCTTAGAACATCGGATATAACAATCCATTTTAAGTTATTTTTCGTTATCCAACTGATCCGATTTTTTCACAAAACCAAACCAGATGAAAACTCAATATTATGAAAAATTGCAATAATACAACTAAAAACTCTAGTAGAAAGTTCAGAAAATTTACCAATGTATACCTCAAATTTAGAGGGCTTGTAACCTATGAAAAGCTCATTATATAATCAACAGTAAGACAACTTATGCAATTCTCCCCATTTAAAAGACGAGAAACGGAGAGGGTCTGAGCTCCCAAACTCTCCCCTTAGCCATCGATTTCATCTATGGGGAAACGAAAAAAAAGAAAAGCAAGTCAAACCAATAGACTAAAACAAAGCATAAAGCAGACGAACCAACCTGTTGGGGAGCTTCTCTAGCTTCTTTTGCAGCTCTTCTTGCCAAATTGGCTTGATGTTTTTTGCCTTGAGTATGGGCTAGATATGATCCTTCGTTATTGTGCAAAGTCAAACAAAGCTTACATTCGTAGGTACCTGTGAGAAAGAAAATCTGAATCAGAATCCAACGAAACATCCACATCCTTTTCTAGCTAAAAAAAATTCTTAACAAAAACAGCAATTCCCTGATGACACAAAGAGCAACATTGGAACTCAAAAACGAACAAAAGAATTGCTTCTCAATCTAATATTATTACCTATTGCAGAACCCCATATAAAGCAAATATTACATGCAAGAGGAAATAAAGAACATAAACAGTTCACTATCTTTGAATTTTGCTTTATATTTAATCAAGTTACAACTTCCTGGTACAAGACGAATCCCCCCACATAAAAATTGGTCTACCAAAGAGAAAGTTTGACAAATAAAAATAATGAAGAAAAGAAGGAATTTTGCAATATTCTACCTATATTCCAAAATATAGGCAGAATGCATGATGTATATCCTACAATATAAGAGTTTTGCACATTTACTTATTTTAATTTCTTTCGTGTTTTTTTTTCTGGGGGGGGGGGGGTTGAGGTATAAAGACAGGGCAAGATAAAAGTCGAAGAAAATAATTTGAAAATATGAAATTAGTGGCAACTGTAGAAGAGTTGCCATATGAAGGGAGTAAACAGAGATAATAGGCTGGGACTAAGAAGTAGGAGTAATTACTTCCCATGGAATTAAGCTGGTGCCGACCAGAGGCGTTACTAGCCAAAATGTTTGGGGGGGGGGGACTGGATTTCACCGACTGGCATGTCATTTTTACCGACTGATTTGGGTGATATTACTCCACAACTGGGAAGATCAGTATCTAGTTTTTGATACTTTCAAATCGATTGGCTATTTCAGAATTTTAATTGGTAACAACTTGGTCCTCAATTGGGCACAAACGTAGTTTGGTGCCAAAAAATGGCAGAAAACGCCACTTTCCCGAGGCACAATCTTTTTGGTCGCCATAAATGGGCTCAATAGATTTTAAAAATTCCCGTTCGAATTTTCCCTCTCCCAATCTTCCAGGACGATCGGTTTCATATGGTCACCTCTGGGAAACAAAAAATTGGCCCGAGTTGTTCCTTACTTAAAATTCGTCATCACAAACTGTTTGATTTTTACACTATATTAAACAAAGAAACAAGTTTTTTCAACTGAAAGTAAGGAGCACCACTAAAACTTAAACCAACAGAAATTATTCTGTGTATGAGGTGGGCTAAATTTCATTCAGACAATTCCCCGAATAGCCTATTCTCTCCACATTAAAAATTGAACAGCCAAAGAGAAAGTCAAACAACTAAAAGGAATTAAAAAAACTCAACCCGTGTAAAATTTCCCGGAAAATTCCTCCTCGCAGATAATCCCCAAACCAGTAGAACATGCCCCTTCCCCCGTCAAATGTCCGTGTACATAAAAAACTATATGAAAACAAAGGGCAAACTGGATAAACTACAGCCCTTTTCTCAGGGGCTGGGGCGGGTCATGTCATCCCCAGAGGATAGTTATCGGACCTTTCAAATATGCTGAACCGAATGAATCTTTCAAAGTTTTATCAGATATCTTTAGTGAAAAAGGAGCTTGAGAGGGGGGCTAGTTGGCGTACAACATTTTTGGTCACTTACAAAGGGCACTATAACATTTATTTTATTGTTCAAATTTTGTAGATAGGAACTTGAAACCCCAAGAGTAGGGCTTTCTGATATGCTGAATCTGATAATTTTCTGATATGCTGATGGTAGGATTTTCATTAAGATCGCTTGACCTTTTGGGTATGTTCCCCCCTTTATCAAAACTCAGACAAATTTTCTCACGCTCCTAGATTCTAAAGGGTAACATTAAACTTAACGAAAATTATCTCTTTGGAATCAGCATAAAAAGCCGTTTTTTTAGTTTTTTTTTTAGATATGTTAGTTGTTATCAAACTTCTTTCTTCAGAATTTCTGTTACTATTGAGCAGAGCCGCTCCTTACTTACAGTTCGTAACCGCGGTCTGTTGGATATTCTACATGTATTTAGGAATACAGTAAAATATTCCAGATTCCCTTCTTTTTATTTGTCTCAATTTCCCTTTAGCTGCTCAACTTCACATGTAGGGAGAGTTTTCAAGAGGGTAATTGTCGGGGGGGGGGAGGGTTGATTTTTCACGGGGAGGTTTTCCGGGGCAAATACGCCAGACACCCCGCTTCCTCGAGGTTGACTAATGTAGACCTCCAAACTATTCTAGAATTGTGGGGCCCAAGAAGGGATCTGGACTAGGTATTTAGTAACCCCGAAAAAGCACAAACGGATTTTTTATTTACACGACTAAATACAGATTTTCAAAAAGGGGCAACATACAGATAGCAGGGAAGGGAGAATGAACTGAAGAGATATGTAAGAAGATGTTGGCTGAAGCCCAATTTTTCAGTTACTATGGATGCATATATTATAGCTATTCTATATAGGATGTGACTTATCAGGACTTAACGGGCATGAGAAAGAGTTGAGCCAACTGGAGGGGGGATAAATGGGATGCTTTTTACTGACTGAACCAGAGATCAACTAAGGGCCCCATATGGGACAACGCTGTTTTCAAGCCAGTTGAAACAAGGACAGGGATTATTCTATCTCGTGGTACCAGCTTCAAGAAATTCTTAATTAGGTAATAATGCAGAAAAACTCTACATTTCCTTTTTTTAATGTGGCATTAAAAATATGTTTTACCTCTAAGTTTGTTAAAGCTTCCCAAACATAAACGCCAGTCAGTCATCATAGATAAAAATTTATATACTGAAGCATTTAGGCATTCGAGGGAGGAGATATTTCCTAATACACAGAATTAAACAATAACTTACTTTAATCAAAACGACATGTTGAAGAGTTTTTCCCTTCTTCCAATGCATAATATTTGACTAACTTGGCCAGTTATCTATTAGTAAAAAATATAACTCACTAACATCAAAGAAGTTTATAAGTCAGTAGTTACACTGAAGCCCCAGTGAAGTATCTTCAATGATGGCGATTACAGTGGTTCTTTCTAATTTTCTAATCCACTCAATTCCGGATAATGAAACTCAAAGTCGTGTTATTACTCTAATGCATGGTGCTATTAGCATCGGTTTACAGAAAAATACCGGGCAAACCTGCTGTTAAAAACCAGTACCCCCCCCCCCCCGGAATACAGCCTTGCATATGACACTGTAATCTGGTGCTATCAAATCAAATTTATAAAAAAAGCAGAGTAGATGAAAAGTAGATGTACGCATTAACTTTCGAATGAGCCCTCAGCAACGTCTTTACGGTCTTCTGGTAGTCTGCTAGCAGAGAAGGGAAAAAAAGGAGACACATCAATCATCATCAATGCAAAAATTTAATTTTCCTTGTTTGTCATGACAGGGAGTGTAAGTCACCAGTTAAGGTTTTGTGACAAAGATTATTTCAATTGTATGCTTTTTTTTCGATTCGACGTTGTTTGATGGCTTTCCGGTTCTTTCTCTACATCATAAAAAATTTGTTTTTGGAATTAAAAGTTAATGTTTAGTTGAATCTGAATAAAAGCTACTATTTCCGAATTGGTGCCACTTGTAGAGGCAGACACGCAATTTTTATTTTATTTTTTTTGGGGGGGGGGATAACCGAAAGCTGGGCTCCCCCATTGGTATTTTTCATCCTCCCCCATCACTGTACATTGTGTAACTTTTGATGTCCTGGGGGGCATGTACTGCCAAAATCATCTCTTTAGTCTGCCCCTGGTCACATGGGGGAACTTTCTCAATAGGATTTATTCAAAAAGTATTTTTTAAAGTCTTTGGTAGTTATGAGCAATGACAAGGGAGGAGAGAGAAAACGGCAACAAATCTTGTCAGTGTTAATCTATAATAACTCTTAATCTTATCTAAGGACTAGGATAGAGGCTACAAATTTTTTCAAAGCACATAATCAGTTTGTGCTTTTGCCTAGATCTACATTCTTTGCATTTGCTTTTCCATTGATTAAAATCCTTATTAGGATGGATATCAGAATAAAAAAGAGCATATACAGGAACATATTAAGACAAGAGACTTGTACATTTAATTTATCTCTAAACTAGAACTTTAAACTATAATTTTGAAATACTTATCTGATATATTTTTGGAAATTTTTGGATACACAATATTAAGTATTGCCCTTAAAGCATTAAAAAATAACACAAACCAAGTATGATAAGCCTACCTAAGTGATTCTTCATAAAATACGGATCCTTGTTTAGATCAATAGTTTCAAGAGCAAGTTGTCTTAGTCTTTCACGACGATCTCGGTTTGTTTCACTCCATGATGCTACTCCTCCACCACCCGTTTTTCCACCAGCACGGTTTTGAAAATCCATTTTCTCTCAACCAAAATTAGCTATTGATCCTGAAATATAAAAAAAAAAAACAGTGTGAAAAAAGTGAAAAATAGACAATTGGGCAAAAATACTTTTCCTTGTCTTTAAATCCCTTTAACAATAAGATATAGGCTACAAACCCATCTCAGAGCAATATTTTCAAGTGCATAAAAGAAGAATATGACAAATCAGCAACAACTGATTTTTTACAGAGCTTCTGAAATAGCCAATAAATTTAGCCAAATCAGAGCTTCTGTGCTTTGAAATCAAGATTCAGAGCATTATTTCCCAAATATTTACGAGAGATACAGGAACTTCGCTTAGATTTTCAAACAGATAATATCAATTTGTCAGTATTCAAAGTACCGTAATTTAATATCTAAAAAGGTCTATTTTCAAATCTAGGGCATGTTACTCAGATAAAACGTGGAGTATTGCAAAACCAAAACTTCAAAACAGAAAGTCAGAAAAGTAATTTATGTTTTGGAAAATCAGTGTCAGCTCCAGTTCCTAAAAGACCAGGATCAGTCCATCCGCCTTCCAAAAAAAAAAAAAAAAAAAAAAAAAAGAAATTATTTCCAGTGAACAAATTAATTGTGTATATAAGAAATTTCATATCATCTTGTATACTTTTCATAGTATTAGTTCATTAAAATACAAGAGGCGTTAATCTAAATTCCAGGAAGCAATCCAAGAAATTGGAACTTGGCATACAAGATTGAATTTTCCCAAAAATCTAGAAAAGATAGCCTACCGAATTTTGTTCTCTGATTCTCAGTGAGATTTTTTTCTGCAGGAGTATGGTACAAAAATATTCCTTAAAGCTCACTTTCCTAGCCAGGATTTTCTATTTTGACACCACATGGAACATGATGGAAAACAACAAAAATATTTTGTTTTTCTGGGAGACTACTGGAATTTTACAAACTTCACTCGAACTTTTCTACCCTATTTTATGATAACCATGCCCAGTAAAAACTTTGAGTTTGCATCTCTTACTACTTCAGAGCTACATATTACTGGTCAAAAAAAAAAAAAAAAAACCAGCTGCAAAAGCAACAGTGTTGTTCATCAACACAATGAAGAAGTGACTAAATACTCAAAGTTTAGGTGAAGAGCTTTTTATTGACGTGATGGTGTCCGAAGTATAAGGAATACAATATAGAACTTGGAGCTTACCCATCTACAGACCGGGATGCAACAAACTTGAAAGTTGCATGGTCACACTTCAAGCAACATGCTGCACTCATGTTGACATGACCACTAAGTGGAAGAGGATGCAGTGACATGATCATATCTACTGATATGGGCTGGTGAGAAAGGCAGAGACATTTTCAATATGTGAACATTAACTGCCAGTGAAACAAACAATGTTACAGCATAACTAAGGAAGTTTAGTGAACATGTTGACCTGCTTGCAAATCCAATATTTGCCAGATATCAGTTTCATAAACGTAACCAGTAAATCAAAAGACAGTAAATCAAAAGAAACAGTAAATCAGTAAATCAAAAGAAAATACCTTACTGAGATGGACATTAAAGCAAAGGAATGCACATTTGGAAGAACAAGTGATGATATGATTAGAGATCAACTAGCTTTTGGAGGTAAGCAGGACGAAATGTGTGAACAATTACTTAGTGAAGGTGGAGGATTAACTTTAATTCGAGCAATAGCTGTATTCAGAGCTGCAGAAGCAACCCAAGCACAGTAAATGATCATGTCTACCCGGGAACATGAAAAAGTGCATATAAAGCATGAGGTGGATGTAGTAACAAGACATGGACAAAAATGATGCAAACGTGGGTGATCTTTTACACCTGGTTATTTCTATTCATCAAAGGATGCAGTTGAATCACCAAAATGCTATAATTGTGATGGAATGTTTAACAAAAGTCATCAATGCCCTGCCAAAGGAAAAAGCTGCATGAAATGCAAGAAGCTAGATCCTTTTGTTAAAATGTGCAGAAGCAGTCAATGGAATGTTCATAGCATAGAAAGTGGCACTGAAAAGCCATCACAGTATGTCAATGAAAGCATCCAGAGCAAGGTGTAAAAGGATTTGAAAAAAGAAGGAATTAATTTGGAAATCAAAATCGACCCAGGCACAGAAGCAAACATTATACCAGCTCAGATCCTTAACAAGATGTTTCCAAGGCCAAAATTAATTACCAACTGCAGACATACTCACAAGTTATACTGGTGAGAAATTGAAAGTTACTGGATTATGTCATTTAGAGGTTTAGTACAAGGAAAGGGAACACAATCACATGACTTCTACATAGTTGACACAGACAAGAAGTCCATACTTTGCAGACAAACCAGCATATTAATGAATTTAATCAAGTCCATATACAACACAGAGCAGACAACAATAGCCAAAACCACAGATGAGATTGAAGACAGATTGACAGACAGAATCAAAGGATGTTTGAAGACATTGGAAAAACGCCAGGAAAATGTAAGATTCATCTGAAGCCAGGAGCAATACCATCAGTACAGCCACCAAGAAGATTACCTGCGGCACTTCAATCTAAACTAAAGAACGAATTGGAATGACTAATCTGCTCTGGGGTTATTGAAAAGGTGACAGAGCCAACAAACGGGTCAACTCAATTGTCATTGTGCAGAAGGCAAATGGCAATATCAGTATTTGCCTATATCATGTGGAATAGAATAAATGGATACATAGGCCATATTCTCCAATTCCAACATTTGACAATATTTCCAACACATGTCATGGGGCCCAAAATCTGTTCAAGTTAGATGCTAGAAAAAGGTATTGGTTGATGGTTCTTGATACTGCCTCACTGAAGCTCACAACATTAAATACAATGTTTGGAAGTTTCAAATGGAGAAGATACCCATTTGGAATAACTTCAGCTCAGGATGAATATCAAAATTGAATGGGGGAGGTCTTTGAAGGATTAGGTTTGGGTCTAATAGGGGATGACATAGCACGTGCAAGAACAAGCAAAAAAAAATCATGACATGGAATTGAGAGCAGTTTCCAGAGAGCACAAGAGAATGGAGTCAAGTTTAACAGACAAATGCATATTCAATGCAGAATTTGTACTGTACTTTGGGCATCTGCTTACCACCAAGGTATAAAACCACATCTCAATAAAACCAGAGCAATTGCTGAAAAATGGTAGCTTTTGGTTCCTGATCCTTAAATGACATAGAACAAAGTTACTCTCAATTAGAGAAAGAACTATTAGGTATAGTAATTGCATGTAAACATTTTCACCAGTATATATTTGGAAGAAAAGTCTCTGTGATTACATACCACAAACCATTGAAAATTTTCAGAGGAAACTGATCAGTTGGGCACCACCTAGACTACAACAAATAATGCTTGCCATCCAGCCATATGACATGAGATTTACATAAAGACCTGGACCAGAACTACCCAAGGCTGACGCCCTGTCACGTTTGCACATGGGAGACACCGGCATGGGAGCCCATAAGCTGAATTCCAGGGGGGGGGGCAAACTTCGTCTAATTGCTACTTTTAATACTATATAATAGAAATCTCAGAACAAAAATATAAAAATAAGGCAGCATCATTCAGCCAGGGGGGGGCAAGAGCCCCCCCCTGCCCCCCCATATGGGCGCCCATGGACACAGGCCCAGAAGAAGAACTATATGTGCATAATATTTTCAAAGACAATAGCAAATAGTTCAAATATGATGCGGAGATGCAAATTCTAGCCGAAATGATCAAAAACAGATGGCCAGAACACAAAAAGCAATGCCTAACTGAGATTCAGGAGTATTGGAACTATAGGAGTGAACTAGTAACACACAACAGCATTCTCCTAAAGGGAGATCAAATCATAATACCCAAATGCATTCACAAAGAAATCATGACCCATCTTCACACAGCTCACCTAGGTGTTGTCACAACAAAACAACATGCACACTCCTATGTTTTTTGGCCAAATATTACTGCCAACATCAGTAAGTACATCTCAGGATGTGAGATATAATTTAGTGCATGCCAACAAAAGCAACCCCTCCAGAACTCAGAAATTCCTGAGTACCCATGGGAACATGCAGGTACTGACTTACTGTTCTGGGAAGGAAGGAGTTATTTGGTAACTACTGACTACTACTATTTATTATGTAGCTTATGTTATATTATTTTTGTAGTTGCTTCAGTTGCAATAGATGCTATATGCTTGATACTTACCTTTTCTGATGCTTGCCTTTTAATGCTTACCTCTTGATGCTTGATAAAATACTCCACACAGACAGACTCAATATTCACCAGATTCAATCATGGACAATAATTGTGAAGCATAATAAATGCATTTAAACAAGCTAGGTGGTAAGATTAGCTTTTTTCTAAATTTAAATGTTATAAAACAAATTTTCCAAGATTGTAGGCAGCCAATCTCAACTAGCCAAATCCTAACTAACAACCAATCCCAACTAGCCTTGTCTTAATTATCAGCCAATTTCAATTATCTAAGCCTATATACATCATATCCAAAATCAGGGCCCCCACATGCCAGGGCCCATAATATTTTGGTTCCTAAGAATTAGGTTTTTTAATTTATTTTTATTTAACAGAAAACCATGAATCCATCAATCTAATTTTCCAGTAATTTTGCATTGGAAGCACTAATGTGTCCTCTTTACAAAGACAGAGACAAAGATTGTTTGCAGAAAAATGAGTGCTGTTATCCCCTAAATATAAACTTACCTCAAGAGTCTTTTCAAAACTTTATTCCCATTAAAATGATTTAACCCAGGAATGTATTGTCATAGTTTTGTAAAGTGAGTCTTCCAATGCATTATTTTTTTCTGAAGTTCTTGATAAAAGTATTTATATATTGATATATGTAATGATATATTATATAATATTTATATAATGATATAAGTATTTATATAAACATATGCATCAACTAATATAAGTATTTACATTAATTTTCCATACCATCCTCATCTATAATATAAAATACCTTAAAATTGTGATTATGTTTGTGGTTGTGATATTTTGTTTGTGTTGTTAAAATGAGTTCCAGAAAACATTTAAGTGGGAATGAAAATAGAAAAAGTGAAAAGAATATCAGACAAATTTTTAACTGTAGATGGGCTCTGTAGTAGCACAGTGGCTTTGACCTCAGCTTAGTATTACAAAACTGATAAATCAAACCCCTTTAAAGCAACACATTACAGGGCCAATGCAAGGACCTTAGTAGACAAGAAGCATTGCTAATCCATTACATACTTAACTGTAGATGGAGAACAATTACAACAATCATAATCATTTTCACATATTCTATCTGCTCAAACTCTAGACACATTGTTTGTGTCAAACTATTCTGTAAAAGACCAGTAGGAAAAAACCAAGGAATTTTGTTTGTGAGGATGAAACAAAAGGAGAAGATAAATATCTATGATCATCTCTAAGTAATGATGAAACTAAGAGTTTTGTAAACAATGTTGCATTATGGCCAGAATACTTGAGGTCCAAAAGGCATATACCATACTTAATAGTCCAAAGGTCAAATAGCTATGCTTACAAGTTTGACACAAAAACCCTCAAGCCCAAGGGGCAAAGGCTGTAAGCTATGCAAGCTGCCCATTGTTTACATCCACCCAAGGCTCCTAAAAGAACTGGCGAATGAGATCTCAACTCCACTATGTCAAAGATTTCAGAAGTCCCTCAACTCAAAGACTGTGCCTTCAGATTGGAAGAGCTCTCACATTACACCAATGTTCAAGAAAGGTAACAAGACAAATGCAGAAAATTATTGGCTGATCAACTTAACATCAGCTGTAGCGAAAACCCTGGAATGCATTGTGAATGCCAAAATTCTGACACATCTTCTGTCCAACAGTATACTGTTGAGACCAGCATGGCTTCCTTCTGTGAAAGTCAGTGGAGACCAACTTACTTGAAACTTACAATATCATTTAGTCATTTAGTTATTATTCAACTGGTTGGAAAATAAAGTTTTGCTGCGGAAACGTTTCTTGTCAACTAGTTGGCAAATATAGATTTCTCAGTATGAATTTAGAATTGTGGCTCCTGATAAGGAGACATGTTAAGAAAACAATTCTTACTTTAAAATATGTATAATGATCCTAGTTAAACATATTATCCAAGGAAAGAACCTTTATCATCAAGTCTTTCCTCTCTTTTCCAACTTAAAAGGAAAAAAATTCAATTTTCTCCATGCTAGAAATGCAAAGCATAAAACTTGAAATCACCAATAGCCTTGAAATTGCCAAATAAATTGTTCTATAGATAGCATTCATCCTGGTCATTGTTAATTCTGTTTTTTTTTTATTTTTAATGAGCAGTGGCAAAAATACCAATTATTAATGCAACCTAACTTCAATTCGAAATCAACAGACTTGGCCAGGAACTTGTCTGTTGAACTCAGCCAGGATGAATGCTATCTACAAAAACAATTTGGTAATTTTTTACCAAATCATATTATTGACTTACAAATAAAGTGAATATACCACTTGATACCTTTTTTTATGCTCTTTACAAATATAATAATCATTTTTGTTGGAAATTAATTTTACCCCCACCCTACATATACCAATTCAGGGTATATATTTGCACATTAGGGGGGTGAGGGTAAAGTTTAAACTTACCTCCCATTTACATCAGAAATAAAATGTGCCCCCACCCCCCTAATGTGCAAATATATACCCTGAATTGGTATATATATGGGTGGGGGTAAAATTCATTTCTGACAAAAATGATTATTATATTTGGAAAGAGCTAAAAAAGGCATTGAATGGTATATTCACTTTATTTGTAAGTCAATAATATGATTTGGTAAAAATTTACCAACAATTTATAGCAGCAATTTCAAAAGATTTACACATTGCATTTTAGCATGGAGAAAATTGATTTTTTTTTTCCTTTAAGTTGAAAAAAGAAGGAAAAAAGAGGAAAGACTTGATGAAGGTTCTCCCCTTGGATAATATGTTAACTAGGATCATTATACATATTTTAAAGTAAGAATTGTTTTCTTAACATGTCTCCTTATCAGGAGCCACAGTTCTAAACTTTTACCAATTTCTTCTATAGGGATGGGCAAAATTTTCCAGCTAGATTTTTAATTATAAGGAGATTGGGTAAAGTTCTATGAAATCATATTATTGAGTTAGGAATAAAGTGAATACACTATTTGATGCCTTTTTTTATGCTGATTACGAATATAATAATCATTTCTATCGGAAATGAATTTCAGCCCCCCCCATATATGCCAATTCAGGGTTAGGTATATATAGGGGGGGGGGGGGGGCAGGGGCTGAAATTGGTAAAGTTCTACAAAATCATATTATTGAGTTAAGACTAAAGTAAATACACCATTTGATGCCTTTTTTTATGCTGATTATGAATATAATAAGCATTTCTATTGGAAATGAATGGTCAATATCTACCAAATCATATTATTAAGTTAGGACTAAAGTGAATACACCATTTGATGCCTTTTTTTATGCTGATTACGAATATAATAAGCATTTCTATCGGAAATGAATTTCAGCCCCCACCCCTAAATATGCTTATTCTGGGTTTGGTATCGCATTTATAGGGGGGGGGGGGCTGAAATTCATTTCCAATAGAAATGCTTATTATATTTGTAATCACCATAAAAAAAGGCATCAAATGGTGTATTCACTTTATTTGAAACTCAATAACATGATTTGGTATATATTGACCAGAATTTCTATCGGAAATGAATTTCAGCCCTCCCCCTATATATGCCAATTCAGGGTTAGGTATCGCGTATATAGGGGGGGGGGCCTGAAATTTCTTTCCGATATAAATGCTTATTATATTCATAATCATCATTAAATAAGGCATCGAATGGTGTATTAACTTTAGTCCTAACTCAATAATATGATTTCATAGAACTTTACCCTGAAATTCATTTCCAATATAAATGATTATTATAGCCTAGGCTATTCATAATCAGCATAAAAAAGGCATTGAATGGTGTATTCACTTTATTCCTAACTCAATAATATGATTTTGTAGAACTTTACTGGAGATTGGATAGTACCATTTTACATAGCCTAAGCTTATAAACTAATTTTTTGCAATAGTCAAAGTGGATAGGCCTATCCATCCTATTATGAAGTAATAATGGTTTCCTTGACATTTATCCTTCTCAATAGCCCCTAATCTAGACCTTTACATAAAAAAGGTTTAGCCATAGGTAAATATTTATATATTCATAATTTAAGCGGAAGCAACTTCATTTTCACTTACCAGTAAATTCTTACCTACCACCATTAAGCAAGGCACTATTATTAACATTTTTCTTCTTCTTCTTCTTCAATTATCAGGGTTACCAAAACTTTAAAGGACAAAAGTGTCCAAATCAGCCAAAAATGGACACTTTTAGTGTCCCTCTAGAAAACTAGCCGGTATACAGGGTTGTCACTATGAATTTTCAAAGCCTGTAAAAAAAATGCCAAACATATGTGAAATCCGTCCTTCTTTGTTCCTCTACCTTGCGGTCTGTTACCTGCATGAGATTTGCAAGTAATTCTATCTTTGTCATTAACGCTACAAATCATACTAGTTCAATTTGAAGATGTGGCATAAAAAAATCGTCATAAGAATGTCAACAGAGCGAAATTTTATATCGACTATCAATGCCACTGCCTATCTTATT
Organism: Artemia sp. Qi Xiang Cuo; assembly: GCF_049724085.1. NCBI lineage: Eukaryota > Metazoa > Arthropoda > Branchiopoda > Anostraca > Artemiidae > Artemia > Artemia sp. Qi Xiang Cuo. The sequence goes on along the minus strand of NC_142798.1, from coordinate 41,322,052 downwards.
CGAAAAGTAAAGAACCAATCATAGAGATCATTTTCACTTCGGCATTTTCATAAGTTATGCGAAAAACATGTGAGTCGTTGATATTCGGTAGCTATTAAGGATCTTTGGGTGCGACAAGGTCCAAATGGCTGTAGCAACAAAATGTCTATTTTGACCTACATGGTTTTAAAGTTCAACAAAATACGTCAACCTCCTTAACCACTCAGTCAACTGGTTGGTCAAGGGGTTATAATCAATTAACAACTCCTCTATCTTTTCTTTTTCTGAACATTTAGAAGTAGCCCGGAGAAAAAATGACGTTTTCGAGAACTAAAAAAGTGAGAAGACAAGGCCGATTGAAATAAATTCGCTTGAGTTATATTCGGTAGAAACTGGCGACAAGTGTTAGACAAAAAATCACAGCTGGGGGTATAGAAAGTAAAACAGAAACATTCGCTAGCGGCAACAAATAAAATTGAGCCGCAACACAGCTTTTCTATGAAACTCCTTTCTTTCTATGACAGCAGTATAATAAGAACATTGTGCTTCTTGTACTTGTTGCACGCTTAAGCCATATCCAGACTCATCGTGGCGCCCAGCAGATGACGAAATGTCTCCTTCCATAGGTTTCGCTCGAGAGTGGCAGGCTCCACCATTTCATGCCAACTAGCGATCCCAGCGACGTCCGTATTTTCGGAATCCTCCGATTGGCTCCAGATCAGACTTAACTATTGCTAGCCACGTCTTCTTTAAGCCTCCTGCCCTCTTCTTCCATGCCGGTAGTGGTAGAAATTTGAGACATATTTTGCTTATATGGTCATCTGGTCTGCGCATTGTGTGGCCAAACCATCTCAGTCTCCTGTGCTTAACAATGTCAGAGACAAGTGGGCAGTCCCCACATCTTCTCCTTACTTCTTCATTCGAGATTCTATCTGAGAGGCGGATACACAGGACATAGTGCAGGCATTTGTGGTTGAATATATTCAAGCTCAACGCTTCGGCTACTTTAAGTGACCATGTTTCACATCCATAGAGGAGGACAGAGAGAACCATAGCTTCATACACTCGGAGCTTTGTGCGTGGCAATATTTCGCTCTGCTTCCATGCTTCCGTAGGTGAAGGAAGACACTCCAGTCTGACGATATGCGGCTCTGGATTTCTTCTGAAGATCTGCCGGCAAGGTTTACGATCAATCCGTGGTATTTGAACAACTGGACGTCCTCTATCTGATTACCATTTAGGGCAACAGGGGTTTCATCCGTCCCTTCTGTTCGCATGGATTTGTTTTTGGTAGGCTTATTTGGAGACCAGTCGAGAGTTCCTTGAATGCCATGTCCTTTATCATAGCCTGGGCTTCTGAAACAGATTCAGCTAGCATGTCCACATCGTCAGCATAGTCAAGATCTGTGACGGAGAAGGACCGGCTCACTGCAACGCCTCTATACTTGTCGAGGACCCAGAGGATCCAATAGATGACAAGGTTGAACAAAGATGGTGAAAGGACACAGCCTTGTCATACACCTTCCTCGATCAGGACCAGATCTGAAAGATGGCCATCGACTCTTACCCGGGCCTTTGTTCCAGCATAGTATGCCTTAAGCAGATTGATGATCTTCTCAGAAACACCTTCCTCTCTCATTGCTTCCCATATTGCATCACGATGGAGCGAATCAAACGCGGTAATGAAGTCTATGAAGATTTGGATTTTTTCCTGCTGGTGTTTAAACTGGTTCATGGAGTTATCACAGGCTAAAAATCTAGTCACAGCTACCCATGCCCGGCCTGAATCCTGCTTGGTTGAGTCCCGTTCGTCTGTTTCGGGTGTCTCTCAATCTATTTAAAGGTATGACTACGAACAGCTTGGCAGCAATGGGGATAGGGGATATACCTTGGTAGTTTTTGCAGTCCATTAGGTCTCCTTTTCAGAAGATAGGGACAATTATTGAGGTCTTCCAGTCATCTGGGATGTAATCATTGTTCCAGCCTTCAGTTATCACGCTATGAAGTTTATCCATCACCGCCTCAGGGAGAGCTATCAGTAGCTCGGCAGGAATCTCAGCTGTTCCTGGGCTTCTATGGTTTTTCAAAACTTGGATTGCCTTAATTACTTCATCCCTGGAGGGTGGTGTACCAGGAGTAAAAGGCGATATATTTAAAATACAGGATTCTTTCCTTCTAAAGATGATTCGGGCAGAAATTAAACGTCCCCTAATTGAGTTCAAATACCGCTTCCAAGAGTCTAAATTTTTAATCAGCAAAAAGATAAATTGCATTCTAGCTTCAGTCAAACAACGACGCTAGTCGTTCGAATTTTGCTAAGATAATTAGTAGCAAAAAAAATGCTATGCAAAATATTTCAAAGGAAGTTTAAATGGAAAAAAAACCGTGTGAATGCTTGAATCATCAAAAACATTTAAAAGAGTCCATGGGATGAAAGATTTACATCCTCGGTCCTCTTGGGCCAATGGCGAGCAGTCCTTACAGCGCAGGACGAAAGAACTGCGTTTGGTAGTGGGGTAGATGTGCTTTTTAATTTGAATCATAACTCAGATTTGAAACGATTAGTATATCAGATTGGGGAGAATTCAGACGAAATTCTTATATTCAATTTTTGTTGCTGTGCATCTAAATATGTAAGTCAATAAATCTATTGTCTTTTTTTATCTGTGTTTATTTCATTTATATGTCTGCGTCTATTCTAATAATAGGTAATTAGTTCGTAAGTCTCCAAGGTAAATGCTCCCAAAGGAATCTGATCTCCAGATAGCCCGAGAAGAAGAAGCCACGTTTTTTCATCCCTACAAACACCAAAAGTTGTCATCGCCACAATTTAGGAAAAGTTTATAACCCCTGTTAGCCTATAGGTATTTATGTCTTTGAAGTCAGATCTAATTGCGCCGCGGAAACAATGCTTTGAGACGTCAGAATTTCTAGTTCAATATTTCTTAATTCCTCATAACTCTCGATGGATTAAATTAAATGAAATAAGTCAAAAATATTCAAAATTAGCATTAAAATACAATTCGATTAATATGTATATTAGAGAAATTACGGCATCTAGTTCGAATGTAAGAAATAACAATAGGGAAATAAACCTATGCCATTCATATCTGATTTATTGAGTAAGCCGGGTTTAGTTTTTGACTGGTAAGAATACGTTTGATTCAAATACTAATTTTTCTATCACAACCCATAACAAATATTTTCCTCAACAATTCTTCAATGGTACAAATGGCGCGTGTCGGAAATTGGAGGAAAACTGCGAACTAGTTAGGCTATTTAAACTTTGCAATTTAAATTTAATTGTTGGAAAGATACAGACATATAAGAAAAATGATTAGGCCTATAACCGCTAGGCTACGACAGCAAACCCCTTATATCTCATAGGAGATAATAGCCTACCCCAAAATAGGTTAAGTAAAATTTTAAGTTGATATAAACGCAAAAAAAAAATGGAAGAACTTAGTGAGTTATTAATAATGCAAAAGTTAGTCGCAAAAATATAGAGATAGCAAAATCTATACCAGAGTACAATGGTCAGAGTCAGATATTGACAAATTTGATATTCAATTGGCCAAATGTACACAGTTAAAAAAAACAGATGTTGGCGCGTTAAAAGACGTCCTCCTAAGACTATTAAGAGGCCAAGCCTTAACTTTTCTAAAACAGATTGAATAGACCAGAGGCAGTAACGCCCACTTACGAATAAATACAGTTGATCACATGTTAAAAGCATTCAAAGAGAGATTTATAAAAACCAGCTCAATAAATAAATTAAAACAAGGAGCAATGAGCTTTGATTTTTCACAGAATAAAATGGAATACCTGGATAACATACGCATTTCTGTAGAAGCAAAATACGGAAGTGGTTCCGGACAACTGTATGAAAAAGTCATACTAAATACCTTTTTGCAAGGGCTACCCCCAAAACTATATAGAGTAGTAATATCCAAAAATATTCAGACGCTGGATCTCACAGTTCAGGAGGTAGAACGATTAATCGAAGTTGATAAAATGGTTGCTAATCATAGTAATGCAAAAATAAATAGCCTAGGCGACTCAAACGTGAACCTAATCTTCAAGGGCGATCAGGCATCCCCCAATTTCTTTTCAAGGGATAATTCGCTAGTGGCACAAAGAAATAAAACGCCAGAACCCGTTAGGCAGAGAACACCACGTTTTCAGCCCATTAAACAAGCTAATTACGGAAACAACCCAACAATAATAAGGTGCCATAATTGTAATCGTGTTGGCCATATCGCAAGAGAGTGCCACTATATCAACAATCCTATACTAAGAATTGCTGTCGGTAATACGCAAAATTACGGCAACCATGTGTTCAGAAGAACAAATTTTAGCACTGGTCGTGAAATAGGCTATAGCCAGGGGGGATTGCGCCAATCAGTACCTTATAATGCGTACCAACAAAATTTGTATAACCCTCTCCCCAACAGGCAAATTAATTACCGGTTTGAAAACCCAAATACTCGCCAAGGCCAATATAATGCGAGAATGCAATATAGAAATCATGAAAATTTGCCGATGAGAAATGAAAATTTTGTAAGCCAACGGTATTGGCAGTCAGCGCCAGCAAACGGCACTGACACGAGAAATCCACGTTACCATAATAATACATGGAGAAGACAGACAAACGTAAATCATTTAAATATGCCTACGGAACCTAATACGTCTGAATATCTATTACGGGCACCAACACATGAAATAAATTCTCAGGGAAACGTTTCGGGCCCCTCAGAAACATAAATTGGACCCAGAGGCTGCCAGGAATATTTAATAGGTCCAAAACAATATTAGTGCCTTCTTGTAGTGATATTATTAACAAGTTACCTATAATCAACGATTTTTGTGTAGAAAACGTTTATTTTATGGCCTTAGTTGACAGCGGAGCTACTGTAAATATCATAAACTCGTGCGTATTTAATATGTTGCCTCTACACATTAGGCGACAAAGGAACCCTAATAATCCCAATTTAACAAGTGTTACAGGTCATAAATTAAATGCAAAAGGGTCAATTTGCCTAAACGTAAAAAGAGACAATAGAACCTTTATGACAAATTTTATTATATGTGATAATTTCCCATATGAAGCTATTATAGGGGCAAATTTTCAAAGATCTAATAGAGTACTATTAGACGTAGCCAACGAGAAGCTTGTCTACCCAGCTAAGGTAGGGAAAGACATTTCTACCTTAAGAAATCGTAACAGAGGTTACGAAGACAACATAAAAGTAAACAAAATTTCTAGTGGTATAATGTCGAAGTATTTTGAACCTTATGTCTCGCAAAGACATGGCATAATTGGAAATTTTTTGAATTATCCTGAGAGATATTGCAGAAATGAAGTAAATTTAAATAATACAAGTATGGAATCTGTGAAAATAAAAATAGGAGATATGCAACAGAACAGATCAAATGAAATTAAGAAAATAGTAGAATTGTGGAAAAACATAATAAAACCCAAAATGACGCCGCAAGATGCCGCAATGGCGCAACCTAGCGCCAGTATGAATCTAATAAACAATGAGAATAACGAGAAATATTACGGATTTGCGGTAAAGAAAACAAAAGTCCCTCCCAAAACGATGCAAAAAATCCAAATATCACAGATGATCAAGCCAGTGGTTAGCAAATCAGAAATACGGTATGCGAAACAGTTTGAAATGCCCGATAATCTGTTATGCGAGAAACAGATTATATCTTATGACAAAGGGGAAGGCTTTATTTGGATAACTAATAATCATGAAAACGATACAAATACAATTAAAAATGGAACATGTCTAGTCCAAATCCAGGTTTTAACGGAAAATGATTTAAGTAGATGTGAAAATTCTAAAAGAAACCTATTCAACAGTATCAAAACTTCAAATAACGAATATCCTTTGACTAAATCAAAATTTTTAAACAAATTTAATATGGATCATATTACGGATATGGAACTTAAGAAAAAATCATGCGAATTATTATGGAATTTTAAGGATGTATTTTCTGCATCTGAAGATGATATCGGGCTAATTCCATTTTACGAACATTCAATTTTAACGACTGGTAATCCCGTAGCAAAACAGCCATATCGTGTGCCATATAAGCACAAAGAGTGGTTAAAAAATAAAATCCATGAATTAGAAAAAAACGAAATTATACGCCCAAGTATAAGTCCGTATAGCGCACCAGTGATCTTAGTACCAAAAAAGAATGGAGATCTTAGACTCGTAGTAGATTATAGGGCTCTCAACAAACAAGTAGTTAGCGATAAATTTCCTCTACCAAGAATAGACGAAATTCTTGACTCAATTTCAAGCAAAAACAAAATTTTTACCTCGTTGGACCTTACCCAAGGCTACCACCAGGTGAAAATAGCCGAAAAGGATGTCCATAAAACTGCATTTTCAGCATCCGAATATGGTTCTTATGAATACTTGAGAGTACCATTTGGGCTTAAAACAAGTTCAAGGGCGCTATGTAGACCCCTATTGCACCTTTTAAGAGGATTAAAGAATATAATTCATTTTGTTGATGATATTATATGCGTGGGAGAAAGCACTGAGCAACACTTAGCAACTTTAGCTAAGGTGTTCGAGAAGTTCAGGCAAGGCAATTTAAAATGCCGGCCTGAGAAAGTAAATTTATTTCAATCTAAAATTAAATTCTTAGGAGTATTAGTAACCTAGGGATAAGTATCCCCAGTCCCTGATAACATAAAATGTGTCGAAAACCTCAAGCCCTCCAGAACTATGAAAGAATTAAGGGGAATTTTAGGACTTACTGGCAACTTTAGAAAATTCGTACGCAATTATGCCCAAATTGCGAAACCCCTCACGGAATTAACTAAATGAAACTCCCATAATGTTACCTGGTCCCAGGAAGCTCAAACTTCCCTAGACCGTCTCAAAAAGGTACTCACTTCTGAACCAATTTTATCACTCCCTGATTTCGAAAATGGAAAATTTGTGGTTACCACTGATGCTAGTTCAAAAGGCATTGGCGCAATTCTTTCGCAAATAATCCCGGTAGAAAACCCTAACCCTCTACAGGGAACGCCTAAACAAATAGAAAAAGTTATATGCTATTCAAGTAAAACTTTATCAAAAGGCGAAAGCAGTTATTCCGCCACAAACTTAGAATTATTATCTATTATCTACCACTTGAACAAATTTAGGCATTATTTAATTGGTAGAAAATTTATATTACGATCAGACCATAAAAGCTTGCAGTACCTGCGCACATTTAAAACCCCACGGGCATTCTAGCTAGATGGATTATGAAAATCCAAGACCTAGATTATGAATTTGAACATTTGAAGGGAAAACAAAACGCAGCTTGCGACTTTTTAAGTAGATATCCAGAAAATATTCCATCGGAAGCTGAAGAAAATGAAGTCGACGCCATAATTGCTAAGAGCAATCATGGATGTAAGAAAAACAAAGTCAATGACGCAGTAAAAGAAAATAAGATTAACTATTGTCCCTTGACTTTGGAAAATATAAAAAGAAAGCAAAAAAAGGACGAAATGTATGTAGCACTAATTGATTATTTTGTGAATGATGAGGCGTTACCGGATAAATTCAAAACTATTAGAAAAGAGATAGATAATTTTTACTACGACATTGATGAAGAAACACTCTTTAGGATTGTGACTGCTGAGACAAAGAGAAACCAAACCTCGATAATACCTGTATTACCACAGAACTTGATAGGGCCTGCATTTGAATATTTTCATTCGGACACAGGTGGACATTTAGGAGTTATGAAAACGATGCATAAATTAAAACAATACTTTTTCGTACAATCTGCACTGACAAAACTTAAAGAATTTGTAAGTACATGCGAAGCATGTAACTTGAGAAAAATCCCCCCCGCCTATCCAAATCCTCTAATGGAAACGGTCCCGGTAGCAAGTCACCCCTTTGATATTTTCTCATTTGACCTCTACGGTACAAGTGGGTGCTTACCTGTTTCTAGCAGAGGTACTACTTGTATTCTTTCGGTTGTAGATCATTTTTCAGGATTTACTTTTGCAAAAGAATTAAAAAATCAAGGTGCTTATGCCACAAGAAGGGCATTAGCAAAATTATTTTTACAATTTGGCATTCCTAATAAAATTTTGAGTGACAATAGGAGCAATTCCGTTTCGAAAGTAACAAAAGATTTAATAAGTTTTCTTAATATAGAGAAAATGGTAACAGCGTCGTATCATCCACAAGCTAATGGAAAAATATAAAACAGGAATAAAATATTTTCTAACGTATTAAGAATTTATACAAAAGACAACAGGAGTGACTGGGATAAATTCTTACCTTACTTAACTAACGTAATCAACACTGCTTATTCCGAAGCAACCAAAGACAATCCATTTTATTTACTTTTTGGTCGAGATTTTAGAATCCCGTATGATGAGATTATTGAATCTCGGCAGTATTATAATAGTTCAGAAGATTATAAACAAGAATTCATAAACAGGATGAGGAAAACTTATAAAATAGTTAGGCAAGAGTTGGAAAAATGTAAATTAAACCAAGAGCTTAGAAACCACCCCAAAGGTAAGGGGAATATAAATTTCAAAGTAGGAGACCCCGTTTACCTAAAGAACAAGGCGAAAACAGAAGGAAAAAATCTTTCAAATAAGTGTTCTGGGCCGTACAGAATAGTCAAAAAGTATTATGATGAATATACCTATAAAATGGAAAACCCTGATAATGAAAGAACTTACAAGGTGCATGTCAGCCAAATAAAGAGAGCCAAATTTCCAGAGAGATGGGTATCACATCCCTCTTCTACTGATTCGTCAGATTCGGAAAATCAGCTCTCTAGGTCAAGACTGGCAGAGCTAAAACCCTTTAATTTCAAGCAAGACTATTTTGAGAATGACAGTGATCAGGAAAATTTTGAAGAATTTTTAGCTATGGAAAATCTAGTTATTCCAGAGAAAAAATCCCTAATACCAGTAAGAATAACAACGCCAAAAAGTCCAAAAAGTTATTCATCGGCGAGCGCGGGAGATTTAGATTATACAATATCTCCAAAAACCCAATTCTTCCCCGATAGAATTTCTACTCCATGTCCCCCCCAAAGATTTCCAGACGATATGGTTTCCCCTGCAACACCATTAGAAAGGCCCCTGTCTTTACAGGAAGAATTAAACAGAGCCGTAGAAACCCCCGGTATTACTGTAATGAAAACTCTTCCCACAGATTTAACTAAAACTAACCTGCGAGAAGCCATGGATTTAATAAATTTTCCCATAAAAACGATTCAAAGTACATTGCCCAGGAATAAAACTCCAACGGATGACCAGCAAGGTCAATATCATGATATAACTGTATCCAAGGCCAAACCTAAACAGTGGATTTCATGGAGGGAAACCCTAGTGCAGAAAATGCCCCATCCCCCTGAGGACATGGTATTCAAACAATGGAAGAACCCCGCAAAAACTTTTGATTCCTCCCAAAGCTCTCAAGGATCTTTCAAATCTCCCGAGTTGAGGACTCAAAACGAGGACTTAGGGAATAAACCTTTTACTTTCAGAGGAGTGGAAATTTACGAAGGAATTGCAGATGATACCACAAAAAGTGTCACCTCTAAAATTTCCAATTCGGATTCGTCAGAAACCAATGTCAAAGAATCTGATAGTGAATCAGACCTAATAGTAGCTAAAGAAATAGGGAAGCCAAGACCGATCTCAGCAGCCGCACACGGAAAACAAACGAAATTAAAAGTGCAAGAATTTTTGAAAAAAACAATACAAAAAGTTTGACCTTATTTCGCTTGACAAACCGAAAAAGAAAAAACCGAAAGAAACAGAGGAGAAAATAACGACACAGTCAGGTAGAACGGTTAAAAAACCTGACAGATGGAAATGTCCCTAACTAATGTAAAGACAAATTTCAAAGATAATAAATTTAACACCATAATAAATTTAACAGCTTGCAAGTAGATTTAACCAAGTCAATATTAATGAAAAAAAAAAAATAATACAAGTAATCTCAAAACATTGGTGATCAGAGAGAAAGGTGGGAATAGAAAATAACCAATGGTAGGGAGCTCGTGATCTACTGCGAACTACAGGTGTCGTTTGACTAGGTCTTGTGGTATGCGTAGGGTGTAACTAAAGTCCAATGATTGTTTTTTGTAGTTTTTTTTGTTTACGCGACCGAGGAAGGGATGATTCTCAGTCCTTCAAGTGTAAGAAATTAGTATTTTTACGCCAATCAGGACCAATCAAAACAATACTTAAAGGTTTAATAGAAACTTCTGTGAGCTAGTTAAGTTTTCGTTTTTGGATCTTAATGCTTTGAAAGAGAAACAGAGAGTTTACATTCTTATAGCTGCGAGGCGAAAAAAAAAAGAAAAGAAAAGCGTTTTAATTTCATTATATAATATCAATGACTTAAGCTGTCCTACAGCTCTGTGTTAAACATTACTTCCAAAGAGAAACAGAGACATTAATGTCTTTAGCTCCTTGGCGAAAAATTTAATTTCATTAGTTTATATCTATGACGTATACAATAACAGAGAGATCACTGTTCTATAGTTCTGTGACAAAAATGTTCTTTAATTTCATTGACATATCTTGTGCTCTAATTTTTTGACATATTTTCGCAAGTCAGTCACGTTATATCTTACTTATACTGACTCAGTTCCCCTCGAATTTTCTATAAAAAAAAAAAATGACCCATGCCCTAACTAAGATTGATAGTATCCAAAACAAAAAATTATCAGTACAGAAGCGTCTAATTATATGAAATATTTTGTATTAGTGCAGATTATAATTTTATTTTATATTATATAAATATATCATATTTATTTATTTAATTCTGAAGGATTTGCTCAAACAATAGCCTTCTAAAAAGATATTGATGCCAGTTCTTCATTACGCTTATATTCTTTGCCAAGCATCAACTGGAATCTACGCGGGCATGCTTGGAACCCCGCATTATGTGAGTCTAGAGGTAATCTTATGTGAGTCTATTCGCAATTAGAATGAACTTTTGAAAACATTTATTATCAGTAAATTCACTATTGCTTATATTGCCCCAGTCAACAATTTTATCTTAGTGTCTTTGACTGCGAAGTGTCTTAGATATTCCCGTCACGCTTTGTACCGATAATGTGAGTAAAAAATAAATACATTACTTTCTTAATTATTTCTCTATGCTAGTATTTCTCAAGATTTTTAGTCCTTATGGCTCTAACCACTCTCAAGGGACCCTGAAACTTTTCAATCTGATTTCGTCTCAGTATGGCCACTAATACATGCTCCCCATTTGAACCGCTGGTTTAAGCTCCCCATACACGAAGTTCCCCCTCTACTCTGGTATGCTACTCGCAAATCCCCATAGAAGCATTTAATTGAAAATTCCTATACAAAGAACCAACCGAAAGTATAAGAACAAACATTTAATTGAAAACCCCCCAATTAGAAGTATAAGAACAAGACCTTTAATTGAACCCCCCCCCCCCCATTAGAGGATGTTGAACAAAATAAGAACACTCTATGAGCATTCAGATCACCAAAAGGGTGTATGAGGAATTTTCCTCAGGAAGAGCTTAGAGTATTAAGTCGAAACTATCAGGTAAGGTACCAAACACAGAAGGTACCAAAATGTACCATGTACATGGTTTTCTGCTGCTACTGCTACTTCTGCTACTGCTGTTACTATTATCTACTACTACTACGACTACTGTTACTGAGGCTGAGGGTAGGAAGGTGAAACTTTCAGGGAATGTTTAGGAGAATGCTGAATCAAATCAAAACAAACAGTACATGCAGGCTATCAAAAGGGCCAATTGATATTATCCAAGGAATGGCCAAGAGCATTAAGTTGAAACTTTCGGAGCATGTTAAGGGAGTGTTGAATTAACCATAGGGTACTACATTGATGCTACTAATACTACTATAGTTAAAAATGGTACTACTAGTACTACTACTACCACTAGAAACCTTTTTTTAGTGGAAGCTACCTACTGAAGCTAAGGGTTTTACGGTTTAAACTTTCAGAGAATGTGGAGTAGGATAGTGAACTAAATCGAAACAAACTATGGTCATGCAGGTTATTAAAATGTTGTAACAGTCATATCCCAGGATCAGCCTAGGGTGTTAGATTGAAAATTTCGGTGTTTACTGAGGGGAATGTTGAACTAATATAAATGTATTACTAAATGCATACTATTACTACTAGTACTAGGAGTAGTAGTAGTACTGCTATTGCTACGTCTACAACCACTACTACTAGTACTACTGAGAATCAGGGAACTACGGCAAAACTTTCAGGGAATGTGGAAAAGGATGTTGAACTAAATAAAAACACGCTATGTTGGTGTGGATTTTTGAAAGGACGTAACAGCTAAATCCCAGGAAAGGCTTAGAGTATTAAGTTGAAACTTTCAGTACATGTCGAGGAAGATGTTGAACCAACAAAGAGGTATATGCATACACAACTACTACTTCTACTGCTACAACTTTGTAAGGATACAAAGGAGATATGACAAGTTCCCTTTTTTTTCTTTTTTTTTCTTTTTTTTCTCCTTTCAGAAGTTGTTGTCCTTGTTGCTCTTTTCGAATAAGTTGTTGTTTCTGTTGTAATCTTTGAGTATGTTATCTTTCTGTTTCCTCTTTTAGTACTATTTGTATACTATTTAAGAAGTTGTTGCTTTTGTTGTTATTTTATAGTATATTTTGTTTTCGTTTCCTCTTTTCGCATTTTTGTACCCTCTGTCATTGCACATTTATTGTATACGACGGGTTTTCAATATATTATTATTATATTTACAGGAAATATTGAGGTGGTCGTTGAATTAAAGTGAGACAAACTATGTGCTCGTAGGCTGTCAAAAGACCGTATCAACAGTATCTCAAGAACGGCTCAGAGTATTAGGTTGAAACATCCTGGGCATGTTGAAGGGTACGTGGAACTAATAAAAATGCACTATGTGTATGCCCTAATAGTACAGTCAATCTAATTTAATTTTAGGGGTTACCTCAAGCAAGCTGAAAAAGTTATGCTTCTGGTATCATTTGAACCAGACAAAATTTTCTACAACATCAAAGAAAAATCGGTCAAAACCGTCGAGGCGCAGCGCCTACCCATTAATCAAGCGTCAATATAGGTGTGAGAACATCATTACACGAAGTTGAATCCATACAGAAAAAAGTTGGACTGTTATTCCAGAGAAGAAGTCGTGCCCTTGTCAATTTACCTGGAGTTTCTGGTCGTTCTGGAGTTTCCATTCCCAATTCACAGGATCAAGAGCAGTTCCCTGAGCCCCGATACCATCTTGTAATTGAAAATAGGTTGAGAAACATTGAAATTTCGCTGCTGGTGGAGTAGGAGGTAGATCTTGGGGATATACGAAAGATGGACGAAAAGAATTGGCCTATTAGCCTGATTCTAAAATATATAAGATTCATCAAGTTTAGTGTTACCGATCAAAAGTTACAAGCCTGAGAAAATTTCCCTGATTTACAAAAGGGGGGAAACACCCCTTAAAAGTCAAGCAATCTTAATGAAAACCACACCATCAAATTCAACATATCAGAGAACCCTACTGTAGAACTTTCAAGTTCCTATATGCAAAATATGAAAATTTGCCTTTTTGCCAGAAGAAAGGTCAGGGGTGCTTGTTTATTTGTTGTTGTTTTTTTGTCCCAGGGGTGATCGTATCGAATTAATGGTCCCAGAAGATTGGGAGAGTGTGTGTTCTAACTGAAAAATTAAAAGTTCTAGTTCTCTTTTTAAGTGACCAAAAAGATTGGAAGACAACTAGCCCCCCTCCCAAGCCTCTTTTTCCCCAACACCGTCCGTCAAAATTTTGAGATAGCCATTTTGTTCAGCATAGCTGAAAGACCCAATAACTTTGCTTTTAGGGGTAAAATGTCCCCCACAGCCCGTGGGGAAAGGGTTGTAAGCTATGCAGTTTGTCCATTATTTGCGTATAATATTTGTTTCTGTGGAAGTATATAGATATTTTTCGGGGCAGGGGGGATTTTGTGCTTGGGTGGGTTTCCATGACGAGAATTATCTGGAGGGGAGAAAAATTTCCGGGGGTGAACTTTCAAGGAGGAACTTTACACTGGATGGGATTTAACAGAATTCTTACACGAAATTCCTTGTATTTGTCTTACTTTCTCTTTGCCAACTCAATTTTGCCAGTGGACATATTCCGGAAGAATTGTCCGACGAAAATTTTCAGCAGGTTTGGATTTTCGAGAAAAAATTTCCACGGAAGGGAGGGTTTCTAGAGTGATCGGAAAATGATTTGAAAATAAAATTCTTTCTGCAAATGAAAGTGTGATAAGGAGGATTTTTCAAGTGGAATCGCCCGCAAGAAATTTTACGAGATGGGGATTTTCAGTGAGGATGGAATTATCCGGAGGGATGGTTTTGGTGGGGGAGTATTTTGCGTGGGTGGAGCATTACACGGAGGAGTGTCCCGTAAGGGGACGGAATTTTTCATGTAGGCCGAGCCAGATTTAAAGGTATTATTTGAAAAAAGATGAGAGCTAAATAAAAAGAGCAAGTTTTTTTTTTTTTTTTTTTTTTTTTTTTTTTTTTTTTTTTTTTGTAAGAAAGGAAGGAGCAGCATTATAACTTAAAACGAACAGAAGTTATTCCGTATATAAAAGGTCTGCCTCTATCCACAATACCTTGCACTTTACGATAAGATTGGACTGTTTGTCCCAATTTTTTGGTAACGACTCCTGAAACACAAGGGCGGTTCAATTAGAATTGGAAGCATTTTTAAAAGTGCTAAGAACTTTAGCGTGAAAAGCAAGGTATCGAGGAGGGGGGCAACCCTTTCATATACAGAACAATTTATGTTCGTTTTGATGTTGCTCCTTATTTTCAGTTGAAACTACTTGGAACTTGTTTTTTTTATAATTTTCTTGTTTTTTTTTTTAGTCAAACAGTTCGTGGTAACAAACTGTAAGCAAGGAGTGATGGGATCAATAGCAACCGAAGCTCCAAGAAACAATCTTTATAACAATGGATACATTAAAAGAATCGAATTTTGATGCTTATTCAAAACAAATGAAAATCACACCGTGATATTCAACATATCAGAGAAACCTACTGAAGAAGTTTTAAGCTCCTATATACAAAATGTAGAATTTTGCATTATTTTTTTGCCAAAAACAAGATCATGAATGCACTTTTTTTTGGCTTGTTTTTCCCAGGGGTGATCGTTTCAAACCAGTGATCCTAGAATATCAGAAGAGGGGTCATTTAATAGGAAATCAAAAGGGTACTTGTATGACATACCGCCAACCACTCAAGAAGTGAAGTTCGGTTAATCCCAATGAAATATACCCAAGTATGATAAAAACCTGATATTTGAGAAATAAATTTGGTTTGTATATTTGCACCACTGTTTAAAGATAATTATCAGTAAGTTTACCGCAGATTATTTCTGGATCTTCATTCTCGGTGCGCACAAACAGCTCCTCCCATGTCCTCTTGCATTAGCGGGTTAGTCTGTATTCGTCAAGCAATGAAAAATGGTTCAAAATTGTATTGTTCGTAATCGCGAAAGCAGAAAGAAACTTGGTGACCCGCCGAAGTGGTTTGCAACTGTCCCATCTCACAGGTATGACTTAACTTATATACAAATTATATATTAATCTATTATTTATATACAGTGGACTTAACTGAATGGCAGGGGGTTAGTGAAATTTGTGAAAATAAGCAAGTTTCTAGTGTTAACTTCTAATCAATATTGCGACCAGGAAATAGCCGAAATTTCATAGTGGAGAGGGATCCACGAAGTGGCGGAATATTTAAATTTTGCCACAAAATGTTTTACCACAAAGGGGCAACCTGACAGTTTTAGCACAGATTATCTATTAGGTCTCACAATAGTGTGTGGTTTTAGATAGTAATATTGTGTCATGGAATGTCAAAACCTTTTCTTATTGTTTTTTTTATTGGTAAGGAAATATGTCCCCTTTTAATTTCCATTTTATTTTGTTTTCCTTTTAATTTCCGTTAATTTTCATTTAATTTTTCCTCATTTATGCTCTTTTTTGGGCCATAGAAATGTCATTAGAAATTTGCTGGAGGATCTTTGTTTTACTCCTAATAAATGTTGGAACAGCTGTCAGTGGCGAATGCAGGGGAGGGGCAAGGGGGCGCTCCCCTAACATAGTCTAAAGTGGTTTAATTTACTTAATTAACGAAAGTTTGCGTTAATTAAACTTGCTCCTAGCGCAAGTTTATCAGATTTACCTATTTTGCACCCCCCCCCCTAAAAAAATCATGGATCCGCCACTGATAGCTGTGATGGTTTATCATTTTTTAAATATTTTCACGTCGTGATATATATTTTCTCAGATTTTAGTTCGTGTGTGACTTGAAAAAGGATAATTACCTGTTTTGGCAGAGAGGCGAGATAAGAGCTACTTTCGGTGTGTACGAAAGTTTTTGTATGAAATTTTTAGTCCTTTCCTGAACTTTAAAGAATAAACATCTCTGTTTGAAAATCTTTGCACTTTGTGAATTTAGATAGCAATAAGGGTTCCTGATGAGACCAATTTATATATATATATATATATATATATTGTTACAACGTTGAAACCAAGTTTCGCGTTCAAGAAAAATCCGACTTGTCTACCCATGAAAAGATCTAATATCGCTTATGTTTCTACGTTCTCCGGAGCACTTGCTCCTCTGTCCCGGTTTTTATAATGGGTGAGATAGAGAACGATCATACTGTCTATTATTTATATACTGTGATTTGCACATTAGGGGGGAGGGGTAAAGTGTAGCGGGTATGCATGCAAAATGTGTTAGCAACAATTATTCTGAATGTTATGAACTAAGAATTATTTTCTGACTTCACACTGTCCAAATACTTTAGAACCCCATAATGTGCAAATATATAACCCAAATTATATATTTCCCATCCATTTTATCACTTGTTTTTGTCTTGTCTCACGGTAAGCTGAAAGAAACTAGCGAAAGAAGACAGTTTACAGTGCGTCAATGGATGAACAACTTGAGTGGTTGTTGTTATAATATTTAAGTACCATTAAAGGTTCTAGTGCTATTTTTAAGTGACCAAAATTATTGGGTGCAGCTAGACCCCCCTACCAAGCTCCTTTCTTTCCAAAGACGGCCGATCGAAATTTTGAGATAGGAATTTTGTTCACCAAAGTCGAAAGATCTAATAAATGTGTCTTTGAGGATGACTTGACCCCCAATAGCTCCCAGGGGAAGGGCTGCAAACTATGAACTTTGCCCATTGTCTACGCATAGTATTGGCTATTGGGAAGTATACAAATATTTTTCGGGGGGGGGGGGGAATTTTCGGGCGGGGGAGGATCCATGTGGGAGGATCTTTCCATAGAGGAATTTTTTCGTGGGGAAAGAGAATTTTCCGTAGAGGGGGAGCTGGATTTCCCAGCATTATTTATAAAACGATTAGAAATTAGATAAAAAACAAAACAAGGTTTTTTACACTAAAGTACGGAGTAACATTAAAGATTGAAGCGAATAGAAGTTATTAAGTATATGGGGGAGGGAGGGGGGGTGTTTACCCCTCCTAAATACCTCGCTCTTTACACTAAAGTTTCTTTTAGAACATTTATAAAAGCCTGTTATTTTAATTAAACGGCCCTTGTGTTTCAGGAGTCAATCTTAAAAAATGGAACAAAAAGCTAAATTTAGCGTAAAGAGTGGGGTATTGAGGAAGGGGAAACACCCCTCATATAGATAATAATATCTGTTTGTTTTAAGTTGTAATGTTGGTCCTTCTTTCAGTTGAATTTTTTTTATTATTTAATTTAGACATAGAAGATCTTAAATACGTTTTAGTGGCCATTAACACGGGGTTTAATCGTTGGCGTAGTGGCTACTACGACTACAACTTGGCAAAAACTTCCCCTTCATACGGGTGTCAGAGTATCAGTCCCAGACGTAATAATAGTTCAATTTGGATCGTCAACTTACCAACAACTAAATCTGAGTTTTAACCAATTACATGGAAGATTAATTGCAAGAAATTTGAAAAGAATCTATCAAACAAGTGAAATAAAATAATTTTTATACAATTTGAAAAAGGCTTATGCCAGCTTTGCCTTTCACTGAGACTATCTGTCTTGGCTTTACTAAGCAAGCATCCCGAGTGGTATTTGAAAATGCAGCTAAGCCACCCAGTCACCACCCAATCGCCTCCCATGCATTTTGCTTCATCGAAGTATTCTTGTAATTTTTTTGTCTCATCATACAAAAACCTCCTGTTCTCCAAATGCACAATAAGTTCTTAAAAAAAATCAGCTCTTATGCCATTCCATATATGTACCACTTGCTCACCCTATATTCCTGTCAAATTTCTTGACATTAATCTTCGATGTAATTGGTTGTAACCTATGCTTAGTTGCTGGTGAGTTGATCCAAACTGATCTATTAGTACGCCTAGGACTGAGACTCTGGGACCCGTGTGAATGGGAAATGTTTGCTAAGTCGTAGTCGTAGTTGCGACTACGACTACGACTAAGCCCCGTGTGAATGGCCACCTACTCCAACGAAAGCATTGAATGAACTAAATGTGCCCAGAAAGCTACATGTACCATATGAAAATTGTAAAGAAATTTTAAGAAAAGGAAAGAAGAAGAGAATCTTGTCAATGAAGAGGATAACATTATTTTGTGCTACAAAGGTTTGTCCCAAGTAGGGAGGAGAGTATACAAAAAGCTTCTTTCCTTAGCTTTTTTTTCCTGGTAGTTTAAAATTAACTCTGGAAGGAACATTTGAATCCTGTAATTGACTACCGTGAAGTCAAAAATAGTTCTGACTGTAGCTCAGTTAAAGGTCTGAATATTAGAAGTAAACACATAAAAATTTCCGCTAGAGTTTAACGTTTTAACTATAAGAACATTGAGATTTATTGCTTAGACATTCGCTTGAGTAGCGACCCTCCTAACTTTTTATTTTAAATAAGAGTAATCCGAAGAGTGGGAGGGGCCGCGTGCACAAATTTTTTACTTCACCTCTTTAGAGTGAAAATCGCTCTTTCTGAGCGTCAATTTTCACTCATTCCAAATGTCGGCAGCCCTGCCTTGAACTGCGATTCGGCGAATGTCTAATTCAAAAACTGTATCTCTTTTCATCTGTTTAGTTTTGATGAGAAAAAAGAATATTTTCAAATGTAGATAACGTGTTACTAAAAGTAATTGAGAGAAAAGATTAACTGTAGGATATAAAATCTTTTTCTTCAAGTTTTCAATGTTTCTGTGAGGTAGGTGACTAGAATGAAATTTCATAAGTTTTGAAGAATAAATTTTGAAAATTGATTTTTTGCTCTAGAAGAAATGAACATTCAACCTGGGCCCCAAGGAGGTCATGCTGCAGGTGGAAGTGGTACATGTCAAGGACAATCATTTTTGCAAATGACCCCACAGTTTTATGGAGCTAATAATAATGCAAGTCAGAACCAAATGATAGTTCCATGGTCCCATGATGTGCCAGTAAGCTGGCAACCAGGTTCATATAACCCAAATGCATTTTATGGTCAACAAAAAATTGTCCAGCAGGTGCAAAGAGCACAAGTTCAGTTAATGGGAAGTGGTTTTTATCCACCAAATTATAATGTGCCAGGGATACAGCCAATTCCTTTAGCTAATAGGTACTCTGTGTTAAGCGATGAAGGAAGTTAACCCCCATTACCATCTGAGAGTGATGAATATATGAGACCTGTCAACCCTTGTGTAGTAGAAGGGTTGATTCAAGAAGACCTGCAAATGCCAAAACTGGGACTGAACCCCAGCCTAGGACGTAAAAGCAGAGACATTTCTCCAAATAGTGAAATTGCCCCACAACAAGCTAAGAGGCAATATGCACACCAAAACCAATCAATACCATCTCAGAAAGTGTCCTTTAAAAATAAAACCATTGATATACCACAGACCGAATTATTATCTTCAATGATTGACGTTACAGTAAGTGATGAATATAAACAATTGCCTGATGACTACAAAATAGTGAAATCCCTGAAAGAAGTACTGAAATCTAGAAAATTTGAATTTGAAGTAAACAGAGTAAGAGACAAAATGACAGTATACCTCATAGATGAAGAATCATCAAAAATTTTCCAACAAATAAACATTGTTGCTGGACTGA
Source organism: Artemia sp. Qi Xiang Cuo (assembly GCF_049724085.1). Taxonomy (NCBI): domain Eukaryota; kingdom Metazoa; phylum Arthropoda; class Branchiopoda; order Anostraca; family Artemiidae; genus Artemia; species Artemia sp. Qi Xiang Cuo. Next base: position 41,301,941 of record NC_142798.1, on the reverse strand, counting down.
ATGTTGCTGGAAGTGTTAAGCAGAGATTAAGCCGAGGGATCATAAAAGGAGTCCAACTAAGCATGACAGATGAAGAGATTTTAGAGTGTATGGAGTCACCAATTAAAGTAAAAGAAGTTCACCGGCAAAAATGGTGCAACAAAGAAACAAAAAAGCTAGCTGACAGTTACGCAATAATGGTGGTTTTTGAAGGTAATTGTCTTCCCCCAAGTGTGTGGTTTTGTGGAAGAAAAAGAGAAGTCCAGGTGTATAACAGGAGATTATTACAGTGCCATAAGTGTCAAAAATATGGTCATAAACAGGATATTTGTTGAGCTCAAGTTCATACATGCCTAAGATGCTCAGGAAATCATTCATCTGATATGTGCCATCTCAAAAACACTGATAGTACCTCAAGGCCCAAATCATATATATGTGCCAATTGCAAAGGCAATCATTCTTCTACATCATTTGCTTGCCCTGTTAGAATCCAGAATATAGAAATCCTACAAGTGGCAGAGAAATATCACATGGGTTTTAAGAGAGCTCAAGTAACCTAAAGAAGCTATGCAGATGTGGCAAACAAAAAACTTACTGTTATTACCCCTTATTTCAATCAACGTCATAGTAAAATCACAATAAATATGAATCAAGAAATTGAACAGAAGGCAGCAAAATCCCTAATAATTGGATTACTTCTAAGACCAGAAATGCTTAAATTGAGTGAACTATCATTAATAGAACGTATAAGTAAATTATGTACCCTTGTGCATGAATTGCAGCTTGGACAGCTAAACAAAGATGAAATTAGAAGTGTTTGTTTAATTAATGAGACAGCAGCACAACAATATGGACCTTAAAATATTATCATGGAACTCACAATCAGTGAGGAATGAGAAGAAAGATCTTGTTGATGAATTTCGCAGTACAAACTGTATTGATGTAATACGTTTCCATGAATCCGGACCAAAAACATATATGACGCTGAATGTCAAGGTCTATACTATTTTGAGGACAGACAGAATTGAAACAGGAAAAGGCGGGTCTTGATGGACATTTGCAAGAAATACCATTACATCGACGTGCATATTGAATTAGGTGACAATTATGAAGGGTATGTTGAAATAGTTGGATGCAAGATCCATTTGGGAAATGGCAAAATCCTCAATGTTATAAATGTTTACAACTCGAATGGGAGTAATAAAGACATTGGTGGCATTATAAATGAACTACTTGATAAAATACCAAATGCAGAACAGGTGGTTTTAATAGGGGATTTTAATGCCCATAGTAAAGTCTGGTGTAATTGTGATTTTATTAATGCTTCAGGTAAAAGCCTTGAAGATATGTTACTGGAAAATAATATATGCTTAATTACACCAAAAGAGCTTCCAACCCGAAAAAATCCTATCACAGGAGTTTGCACCACTATAGACTTGACTTTCACTAGCCCAGATCTATTGGCATCAGCAACGGTGTCAACCTTAGTAAATACATCTTTATTTAGCGACCATGCCCCAATTTTATTAAATGTTTGTGATGGTCGGTTTGAGATTTCTGATAAATTTGAGACAAACAAGATTACTAAGTTTCAAATCAAGAAGGCAGATTGGAGAAAGTTTAAAGAACTTCTTGAACAAAAAGACATTTTGGCTGTAGTAGAAAGGGAGCAACATGTTGATGACAAAGTGAAGGTTTTCCAGGACAGCATAATTGACGCAGCAACAAAAGCTGTTCCGCTGAAGGCCAAATATAAGGGACAAAGAAATTCATGAATATAGTGGAACAAAGATTGCGATGCAACTAAAAAGAAATACCTAATAATAAAAAATGAGTATGAACAAATAACAAGAAAATACAACTATATTGAGGAAAAAGGAGCTTATGCAGCATTTAAGAGAGTGATTTCACAAGCCAAGAAAAGGAGCTGGGAAGAGTTTATTAAAAATTTGGATTTCCGGAAACCAGTAAGTAAGGTCTATGTTTTCATCAAACAAATGCAAAACAAACCCCCCCCCAGAAAATCCAACCCCCCCCTGTAGTGTACAATAATCAGTTACTATTTACAGATCAAAATAATGCAAATGCAAGAGCTAAGTATCTTAATAAGACAATAGGAAATACTCATCCAAATGCTACAGAAGTGGCCAGAATGACAGCTAAAGTTAAAAGAATGGCAAATCAAGATTTTCAGTGCCCCTATAATAAGCCATTTACTAATGTTGAAATTGACAGTGTAATAAGAAATCTCCCTATTACCTCACCAGGGGAAGATATGATTTATCCACAGTTTGTTCAAGCTTTGCCAAAGCAGTGGATTATGGTGTTGCTTGCCATCATCAATTTGGCTTGGAATGATGGATATTTTCCAAGTGCATGGAAAAGGGGCCAAGTAATTATGATCCCAAAACCAGGAAAGGACAATTCAAAACTGGAAGACCAGCGGTTCATAACTTTGCTCCCAGTTTTAGGGAAAGTATATGAACGACTTAATAATAAAAGACTTAACTATGAAGTAGAAAAAAGGGGCGGTCTTAAAGATATACAATGCGGCTTCAGGAAAAACAAAAGTACCATAGATAATTTGCTTTGCTTTAAACAGGATGCTTTATATGCTCTCCAGAATGGACTTGTAATGATTGCAGTTTTCCTTGACGTCAAGGGCGCGTTTGATAACATTGTACATAGACAAATATTGTCAGGAATAATTGAGGCTGGAATTAGAGGTAGAATGTCGCTGTTAAGTAAAAATTATCTTGAAGACTGAGTAGTTATAGTGAAAGTAGGAAATACAATATCAACAGTCCTAGTAGGAGGAAGAAATGGAGTTCCTCAAGGGTTAGCCTAGGACCTGATTTTTATAATGTGGGAGAAAGTAATATCCCTATTGGAGAAGGGGATTGAAATGCGGGAATGTTCGCTGATGATAACACTTTGTGGGTTACGGCAAGGACATTGGAAGAGGGAATCAAAGCTATTTCAGAAGTATTAGTGCAAGTTGAAAACTGGGCAACTGATATTGATCTCAAATTTTTAACACATAAAACAAAAGCCATGTTAATAACTCGGAAGAAAATGAAAGTTACCCCAATAATTAGATTTTATGGCCAGCATATTGAGTTTGTGAGTGGAACAAAGTTCTATAATTTGAATGTAGAGCCTAATTTGAATTGGAAATCATATATTGAAAGGACCATGGATACTTGCGATAAAAGGCTTAATCTTATGAAGATATTTACAACTGTTAGATGACGAAAAAAACCAAGTATTATGATGGAGTTTTACATAAAATATATCAGGTCTAAGATAGAATATACTTCCGTAATTTATTCCTCAGGCAGTGACACAACCCTAGCAAGGTTGAATTCCGTACAGAATGCAGCTATACGCATTGCCTTTGCAGCTAGAAAGATTACCCCTATTGTCTTTTTAATGTCAGAGTCAGGACTTGAAAGCCTGGAAACCAGGAGAAAGGTAAATGTCCAAATATATCAAAAAATTGTGGACAGCAGATAATACAAACCCAGTTAGATCAAGAATAGTTAAACCAAGAAAAATTGTTATAACAAATAAGTTTAAAAAAAGAAACCAAGAAAATATCTTTGAAATGTTTTGTCGTATCAGTGAACAGTTCGGAGTGACACTAAAAATGACAGATATGTTAAAAGTTCCAGAAATTGCATTACCTGCTCCTTGGGAGACAATTAAGCTACAGTGCAATCTTAAGTTTGAAACGAATGGATACCATGATTCCAGGATAAACTTTAAATTAATGATGGCAGAGAAATACAGGGGATTCCTTGATATTTATAAAGACGGATCTAAGAAAAGTAACCCAATTTCTGCAGTAGGGGCTGCCTTTGTCATTCCATTGATACAAGTGTCAAAGTCATTTAAACTGCATTCAGAGGCAACAATCTTCCAGGCTGAAGTAATAGCCGTAAAGGAAGCAGTTGTATTTGCTAAAGAAAATCTTAGCAACCAAAGAAACATTGTATTGTTGTCAGATTCAAAAAGTGCATTGGAGGCACTCGCCAATTTTGATCATAATGGGAAATTTTCAAGAGAAGTTGTATTGTGCTACACAGAAATAGTATCATTAATGTCAACAGCAAACATATGTCTTCAGTGGATCCCAGCCCATGTTCAGATTTTGGGGAATGAGAGTGCCGACACAGCTGCTAAAATGGCATGCGAAACAATAAATGTATTTACTAGTGGTTCAACTCCTAGATCTGCAATGCAATTAGATCAATTGATACAATCAGTAAGAACGTATGATTTTGAGGATAGCAGAAATCAATCAGGAAATTGGTTTGTTACCCGAAAAGTAGTAAGAAAGTTTGAGAGGCATGTGCACCAAGGATTAAGTAGGAAAGAGGGAAGATTGGAATTTCATCATAGATCAGGCCACGCAGATACAAAATCATACAGGGCAACGTTTTATGGAAAGTCAGGTAACTGTGAGTTTTGTGACAAAGAAAAAGGTCTGGTACATCTTCTTATAGATTGTGATAAGTAGACTCTCCAAAGACAGCATATCAAGGCCTTTTTTCATGAAAGAAGATAACAGTTGAGTGTAAATTTGATTTTGGTAGGATTTGCAAATGACAGTGACAATATACAAATCCTAAAGCTGGTTGTACAGTTTATAACTGCCATTGGGAGAGATAAGACGATGTGATGGGAAGAATAATTATGATTAATTAATGTGACAGAGCAGATTATTGATGATTGACTAACTAAAGTGGGATCCAGATTTATTGAAAGAAGACCCAAGTGACCGAGCAGTCAAGAGGGGTCTTTAATTCGTTCATCATCATCATGTTTAGTTTTGATGAAATATTGCAAAATGTTGGATGAACAAAAGATTAAAGTAAATTACTGATTGTGAATTTGAGACATTTTAAAGTTATCCAATTCAATCGCCACAGAATTGAAAAGGACAGACTAGAGCTGTAGTGTGGAAGGAGATACAATATTGTCAATTTGGAAAGACTTGAAGAATATTTGTTGCAAGAAGAGAAAAGTGGACAATAATGGAGCCATCAGGGGCTCCGGTCAAAATCCCCTATGGCTACCAAAATATGCAAGGACTAGCAACAGTGCCTGTAGTTAACCAGTATGGGCAAATGTTTATACTAATCCAATCTAATAGCCCTAATAACATGTGTTTACCCAGTTTATCATCCTATGTACCTATGTACCCACGCAAAATAGATATAGTCCACTACTTGATCAGGAGTATCCACCCTTACCAAGTAGCAGAGAAGCATATAATGAACAGGAAATAGACATGTTCGATTGTGTTAACCCCTTTTTTGCAGAAGGTGTGAACACTGAAATAGACGAATCAGCTACAAAAAGAAGAGCTATAGAGGTGGAGCGTCAACAACCTCAAGCGAAAAAGTATAAATCAGCGAATAATGGTGGAGAGTCGTCCCAGGTTCCAAAAGATGGAAGGAACAGTGGGTGTCAGCAAAATTAAATATCAACAAAGAATTTGAAATCCCAGAAGAAGAGCTTTTCAAGATCGGAATGGTCATTGAAGTAAAGGAGGAAGATGAATCAAAAAGATTCCCAGAAGATTTTAGCCTCTCAGTGCATGAAAGAACTATTAAAAGAAAACAAGTTTGAGTTCGAAGTTTTGGCTGAAAGAAGGAAAATGTTTATTTTTGTGAAAAATGACATAGTAGCTGAAAAAATTTTGAAGCAAAGTCAAATGTGTGGCTTGGCAATAGAGGCCAAGAGAAAAGGTGAGACAGTAAGAGGAATAATAAAGGGAGTACCCATTGATGTTTCAGAGGATGATATTTTAGATAGTATAGATAGCCCACTTGCAATAATTGGGGCCAAAAGACAAAAAAGATTTAATAGAGAGACTAGAAAAATGGAAGACCGTATTGCAATATTGCTAACATTTGAAAATAATTTCCTTCCTCCAGTTGTCTGGATGGGGGGGGGGGAGGAGACGGATTGTACATGAATATAAGAGACAATTACTACAATGTCATAAGTGCCAAAGATATGGACATGTAAAGAATTATTGCCCAGCAAAAAAAAGAAATGTGCCTACGATGTGCTGGCAAGCATACATCTGGACTGTGTCAAATGAAGAACAACAATATACAAAATAAAACATCTTTATATAAATGCATCAATTGCTATGGTAACCACCCATCAACTTCAATGCAATGTAGTGTCAGACAAAGGAATACCAAAATTTTAAAAGTTGCTGAAAGACATCAAATGAGTTTTAGAAGAGCTGAAATAGGTTATAGGTCATATGCTGAAGTGACTAACAAACAGGCATATCAAGAACAAGCAAAAATCAACGTGCCCTTTAGGGATAAAGAAACTGGTCAGATGCAGCAAAGAATAGTGAGTAATATTATAAACAAGATTGTGATTGGTCTAGTGTTGTCACCAGAAATTTTAAGCATAGAGAACTTGCCTATCAGGGAAAAAGTGGATAAACTCTGTAATTTTATTGACAGTTTGGGAATCATGCAAATGAATAGCAGCCTTATTTTGAATCAGTGTGTAAATAAATGACTGTTAAATCATACATAAAAATTATGTCTTGGAACGCAAGATCATTAGTTAAAGTGAATAAGGATTTAGTACTAGACTATTGCATTAAGAATAATATTGACGAGTTTTGCATTCAAGAGACTTATTTGAAACCATATATAAATCCATCATTCAGAGATTATAATATAGTGAGATTAGACAGATAGAATAAAGAGAGAGGTGGAGTGATTATTCCTATTAACAAGGAAATCAACTATATACCAATTTATTTGTCAATACAGGAGGATTATCAAATGGAGGTTGTTGGATACAAAATACATCTTAAAAACAAAGTAAAGCTGAATATATTCAATATTTATATCCCAGACGGTAATTTACTTTTAAGTGATCGAGGTCTAGAAAAAATAATAGAAACAGTGTCTGGTGGAGATAAACTAATAATTATAGGTGACTTAAATTCACACAACGGTCTTTGGTGTGGATGCGGACGTGATAATAGAAATGGGAGAACAATCTTTGAATTTTTAATGAAAAACTCAGATATATGCCTGTTTACTCCAAAGGATCTACCAACTAGAATCAAAAACAGAACAGGAAGATCAGTGACCATAGACTTGACCATATGATCAGCTTCATTGGCACCAAAAGTATCAGTAACAAGTGACATGGAATACAATCTATATAGTGATCATTTTCCCATTATGGTAGAGATTTCTCAAGATAATAGTGTATGCAAAAATCATGAAGAAACTAGCAAAGTGAATTTAAAGAAGATTAACTGGGAAGATTTTACAAATAAATTACAAGAAACAGACGTTCAGTCACAGGTTGAATGGTTGTGAAGATGTCGATGGAAAGATAGATGTATTTCAAAACTCACTCTTAGAAATAGCACAAGAACTGGCTCCAAAAAGTAAAAGAGGTCCTATTCACCGCAAACTGAGTGTTTGGTGGAACAATGAATGTACAGTTGCAAAGAAACCGCTATTAGAGGCAAGAAGAAGGAACAATCAGCTTCCAAACTTTGAAGATTTTTTAATGTGTCAAAGAAGATATGCAGTCTTTAGGCGCCAAACAGTGGAAGCAAAGAAAATTTCGTATCTAGAATTCGTGGAGAAGTTGGATTTTAGACAGCCTGCAAGTAGAGTGTACAAAACAGTGAAAAAGTTGATTAAAGGGAAGACAGATGATAATTGTAACCCACCCTTGACTGTTAATGGAGAGGAGCTAGTGGAAGAACAAGAAAAAGCGAATAAAGCAGTAGATTTTGTAGAGTCAGTGATTGGAAGACCAGACGATTTTAAGGATGATGAAAAATTTACATTTGCTAAGGTAACAAGACTCTCGAAAATAGAAAATGACAGAAATACAAAAATACAGGGAAGACAGATGATAATGGTAACCCACCCTTGACTGTTAATGGAGAGGAGTTAGTGGAAGAACAAGAAAAAGCGAATAAAGCAGTAGATTTTGTAGAGTCAGTGATTGGAAGACCAGACGCTTTTAAGGATGATGAAAAATTTACATTTGCTAAGGTAACAAGACTCTCGAAAATAGAAAATGATATGGATTATAACAGATATTTTATGGTAGAGGAGTTAAAAAATGTGATTCGAAAGTTACCATTAACAGTACCAGGTTTAGACATGATTTACCCACAGTATGTCAAACATTTAAGTGACAAATGGATAAAAACATTGTTAGAAATTATTAACAAAGCCTGGAAAGACGGAAAATTTCCAAAAATATGGAAGGATGGGGTAGTTACTATGATTCCTAAACAAGGCAAAGATAATTCAAAAATGGAAAACTTAAGGATGATTACTCTACTTCCTGTGTTAGGAAAAGTTTATGAAAGAATGGTTAAGGCTTACAAGGAAAGTGGAAAGATCAAACATTTTGAAAGATGTTCAATGTGGGTTTAGAAAGAACAGATCTACTATAGAAGTGTTACAAATGTTTGTAAATGATGCAGTATATTGTTTGGAAAATAGAAAAATCTGTTTAGCAGTTTTCTTTGATGTGAGTAGTGCTTTTGATAGTGTGGTTCATCGACATATACTAGAAGGAGTGATTGCAGCAGAGGTTAGAGGACGTTTACTAAGATTTTCTTATGATTATTACGTCAACGAGAAGTGACAGTAAAAGTGGGTAAAGCATATTCGGAAAGAAAAGTACTGAGAAAACGTGGCGTACCACAAGGCTCCTCATAGGGGCCAGATTATTACAATATAAGTGAATTTGACATACCACTGGATACAGGAGAGGATAGAGCTGGGATTTCCGCTGATGATAATGCAATGTGGATAGTGTGTGATCGTGTTGAGGAGGGGCAAAGAGTGGCCCAGGAGAAAATAAAATTAATGAAAACGTGGGCCATGGAAAATTGTGTGCAGTTTCGGTCGAGAAAACCAAAGCAATGGTAATCACTTGAACAAAAAAGTACTCTGCTCTTTGTCTTTTTCTAAATGGGGAAAAAATTGAAACCGTGAATCAACTTAAATGGCTTGGAATTACCATTGATAGAAAGCTGACGTTTAAAGCTCATATAAGACAGTTAAAGAAAACATGATTGTGCCAAAAGATTAAATATTATGAAAATTTTATGTGGAGCAAATTTTGGCCCAAAGCCCGACTTTTTAATGGAATTTGATATAAAATACATAAGAACGAAATTGGAATATGGAGGAATAATTTATATGGCAGCGTCTAAGTCCTTGTTAGAGGAGCTGGAAACTATTTAATACAGTGCTTTAAGGACAGCTTTTGGAGCAAGAAAGACAACTCGACGGAGCTTTCATGAATCAGAAAGTGGGATTGAGAAGCTAGGTAGCAGGAGAGACATAGCAACATTAAAGTTTTTACGGAAGACATGGATATCTGACCAGTCGAATCCAATTAAATCGAGAATGCTAAAAGAGGGAAGGTTGTGGTGTTCATGGAAAAAATTATTCGGTATTGTGAGGGCAAAGGAGATAATGGAAGACTTTCAAATGGATTGTCAGTTGACATCAATGTTGAGAGTGTTCAACATGTTCATAACCCCTCAGTGGAAATCCATCCCATACCAGTGCAATACTGAATTTGAAAAGTGGGATAATCTAGATTATGATCAATCATTCAAGATGACAAAAGAAATGCAATATCTTGAAACTGTGAACATCTTCACAGATGCATCCAAAGTGGATAATAGAGTGGGGGCTGCTTTTGTAATTCCCTCCAAGAATATAGTTAAATTGATTAAATTTAGTGATGTAACTACAGTTTTTCAAGCAGAAGTAGTTGCAATAGCCAAAGCAGTGACATAAATAATAGATTTGGGACACACAGGTGAAAAATATAGAATCTGTTCGGATTCAAAAAGTGTTTTGGAGGCAATCAAGAATATTTATCTAGCAAATAAAGTAGCTCCTGAAGTGATCTTTTGTCATGAGGAATTACAGAAACTACTGTAAAAGAGAGTAACCATTATATTGGATTGGGTACCGGGGCAATCGAACATTAATGGAAATGAAATGGCTGACACTGCAGCAAAACAAGCATCCATAGAAGATGGGCAAACATTTGTAGATATCACGCCCAGGATGGTTAATCAAATTGGAGAAGTGATAAAGAAATTGAGAATAAAGACATTCGAGGACAGCCGTGCGTTCTCAACAAATATATTAGTTATACAAAAGAAAGAAACATCTGGTAGCTGCCCAGCCCGCCAACAAAACCGTGAAATCATAAAAATTGCAGTTGCCCAAAACCACAGTTCATATAATTATCCAGTATGATCTTTCTCTATCTCACCCATTATAAAAACCCGGACCAAGGTGCGAGTGATCCAGAGAACGTTTTTGCAGATAGAAACATAGGGGGAATCAGATCTTTTCATGGGTAGACAAGTCAGACTGTGATCTAATCGGAAACAAGTGGAAACCCGCTATTACGAATAATGCACTTTGTTGGAAACAATCAGAAACAGACTAACCCGCTAATGCAGAAAGAAGTGGGAGGAGCTTTTTGTTCGCACTGAGAACGAAGACCAGAAATGATCTGCGATAAGCTTACTGGATAATTATATAAACTGTGCCCAAAACATACCAATGAAAAGAGCAGCTAATGCATACCAAAGTTATGCAGATGCATTGAATAAGAAGGCTGTGAAAGAGCAACCCCCCCTTGAACCAAAAAAAACACCCTTCAACAGCTACTGTTATTTGTATTCTAAGTGCCAGAAGTGATAGACATCAAGGAATTAGAAATGAAAGATAGGATAGTGAAGTTATGTCAACTTATGCACTCACTGTTCAAAGTGGAAATCAATATAGAAGAAGTTTGGAATCTAGCAAATAAACCAGAATGAAGTTGCTATCTTTTAACATCCAATCTATTATGATAGGCAAAAAGGACTTATTAGAGTGCTATTTAGAAAAAGAAAAAAATGATGTTGAATGCTTTCAAGAAACATGGCTAAAGCCCCAGTATTCATGGAGACTTAGAAGTTATGAAATAATAAGAAAAGATAGAGCAGAGCAGTCAAGAGGTGGAATATTAATATACATTAAAAAGTCATTGATGTTTCAAAAACTAGTCATTAAAGACATCACAAGTTCTAAAATTGAGATGGTAGCTTGCTCAGTATTCCTGGGTAAGAGTGATACAGTAGTTATTGTTAGTATACACAAGTCCAATGGAAATGAGCCACAAACAGAGGACATTTTCAATAAACTGAAAAAACTGATTAAAGCCAAAGAGTCTTTTATAATTACTGGTGACTTTAATGCCCATTCAGACGCCTGGTGTTTATGTGGATCTCAAAATCGTAGTGGTATAGGTATCCAAGTGCTCTGGATAAGAATGATGACATTGGCCTAGTGACCCCACTTGGACTTCAAACTAGAAGAAACCCAATTACAGGAGTATACTCTACCATTGACCTGACATTCTCTGCAGTAGCAATAATCAATCAACTAAATATAAGTTTAACTCCTGAACCAACCTTAACCAGTAATCATGAGCCAGTGATAATTGAGTATAAAGGATCTACACTAAGAAATCAAACCTCCCACCAACACACCCTACCTTTAAATTGAAGAAAGTTAACTGGGACTACGTCCAGAAAGAATTTATAAGTATAAGTCTTGAAGAAGAACTGGCAACAGTTATGACTACAGAGAAGAAAATTGAAAGATTACAAGATCTACTGATGAAAGTGGCTAAAAAGACTATCCCCATCAAGACATTGGGCAACAAGACTATGAATGAACCAATATGGTGGGATGAACAGTGTAGCTTAAATAAGAAGAAACTAAACCAAGCTTCAAACAATTACAACAAGAGTCTGACAATTGAAAATTATAGAAAAAAAATATTGGCACAGGCAGAATTTAGTAAAACAATAAATCAAGCTAAAACAGAATCTTGGAAGCATTTTGTTTCAAATCTCAACTTCAGGGATCCATTTGGAAAAGTGTATAACTTCATAAGAAAGATGAATAGGAGAGAATTGTACCACCATCCACAGGGACCAACAACCTACCAAGGACAAGTGATTGCTGATAACAAAACAAAAGCTGAGGCAGGAGCAAGTCATCTCCACCAGACAATAGGTAAGAAAGATCCATTTGAAGGAACCAGCCCACATTCAACAAATTTCACTAAAGCAAGAAAACTTTCACTGCAACAATCAGTATCAAATTACAACAAACCCTTCTTAAGATCAGAAATTGAACTTGTTCTAAAGACACTACCAGAGACTTCATCTGGCAGCGACAACATATACCCTGTTTTCTTTAAAAGGTTGACTGATAAATGGAAGGATATTTTACTACAGCTCATCAACAAATTGTGGAAGGAGGGCAATTTCCCTACAATTTGGAGGAATGGCACATCTAACATGATCCCAAAACCAAATAAACCATACAAAGTAGAAAATCATCGTTTTATAACTCTGCTCCCAGTTGGAGGTAATATATATGAAAGGCTAGTAAAAGAAAGACTGAGATTTGCAATAGATGAAGCTAACCTGCTGCAGGATATTCAGACAGGTTTTCACAGAGAGAGAAATACAGTAGATAACCTGATCATGATGCAGAGAGACATCATTCATGCACTTGATAATGGCAAAGTAATGAATGCAGTGTTCTTGGATGTTAAAGGAGCTTTTCATAATTTCGTTCACAGATAGATACTACAAGGTTTATCTAAAGCAAAAATTAATGGAAATTTGATGAAATTCACACTGAGTTACCTGTCAGATAGAAAATTTGCTGTGACTGTAGGACAAGAAAGATCAAAGGAAGTTGAGGTGGAAAGAGGTGTTCCACAAGGCAGTGTTCTTGGACCAGACTATTATATTGTTGGAGAATTTGATATCCCTCTAGAAGACAATAACTGCAAAGGAGGAACCTTTTCAGATGATAATAATACTTGGACAATCCAAAACACAGTGGAAGAAGCAGAAAATGTTGTCCGAGAAACATTAGACCAAATAGAGTTATGGTCCCTAGGAATAGATCTTGATTTTGAACCATCTAAAGCTAAAGTTATGTTGTTCACATCTAAGAGGAATATTAGACCTCCCCAACTTACTCTATTTGGAGAGGAACTGCTTGTAACCAATTGTCATAAAGTCCTTGAAATAAACATTGATGATAAACTTCAATTTAGCCAACATGTCAAACATCTAAAAGAATCCTGTGCAAAGCAACTGAATTTGATGATGATGCTTTCATGTGGGAAGCATGATGTCAACATAGTTACAGCAAGACAATTTTATATCAAATACATAAGACCTAAAATTGATTATGGGAGTTTGGTATACAGCATTGCCCAAGAATCTGCTCTCAGAAAACTTGATACAATACAGAAAACAGCTCTAAGATTAGCATTTGGAGCTCACCAGAGCACCCCAATTCCTTTTCTCCTGGGTGAGTCTGGAGTGGAGAAACTCAACACAAGATGGGAAAAAATGCTTATAGTGTGCATGAACCATCTATGGAAAGCAGATTTTAATCACCCAGTTAAGAAATTGATAATTAAACCTGGTCTGACCCACACTAGAAATCACCATAGAAAAAGGAAACATCTAAATCCTTTTGAAAAATTTGAAGAACTGCTCAAAAATTTGAAGAACTCAGGAAGGTATAGAAGTACCTATTACCCAAATGCTACGTTATGAAAAACCACCAAAAATTCCCCCCTGGGATTGGGTTCAGATTGAGTGTCAGATTGATTACATGGAAAATAACCCCCTAATAATGAGATATGAATTCCTCTCAGTTTTGAATAGCAAGTATCAAGAATATGTTAAAATATATACAGATGGTTCAAAAATAAATGGTGTAGGAGTGGGTTGTTCAGCAGTGGTTCCAGAATTTAATACAGTGATAACAAAGTCACTAGGTAAAGAATCAACTGTTTTGATGCAGAAATAAAAGCAATTGAAAGTGCACTAGAATGGGTATTGAGGAAAACTAGTGAAAGTGATGAAAACCAATCTAAGTTCCTCATATGCAGTGACTCAAAATCTGCCCTTCAGTCCCTAAAGAATTTTTCAAATAAACAAAATGATGAGGTCCATGAGATTTATAGTTCAATTCTGAAGATTGTTGGGAAAGGAATAGTGATACAATTTTTGTGGTGTCCAGCCCATGTGGGGGTGGCGGGTATTGAAAAAGCAGACAAATATGACAAACTGACAGCACAAAATATGACCCTTACACCCCCTACAGAAACATATAAACATATTAGATAGATGGTTATAAAGATGTACCAAAAACATTTTGAGGAAATGAGGGATAATAGTAGTAATATAGCTCTTACCCAGAAAAAGAAGCCTGGCTTTGATATGAAAAATTATAGTAGATTAAAAAGAAAATATCGTTGCTTAATGTTGCGTTTTCGGTCGACCCAAGTAGGTATTAAGCATAGGTTGTTTATCATAGGCAAAACTGATAGTCCTCAGTGTGATAATTGTAGTGAGATAGAAAGTATTTTCCATTATGTTGTTGAATGTAAGGAGTATGAAAATTTGAGAATAGAAATGATGAATTTGTGCAGAGGAAAATTTAGGAGAATTTTTAGTAGCACTTCCATTAGGAATTTTGATTGATGATGATCTTTTGAAGTATAGGATGACAGACCTGTTTATTAAGTTTATACAGGAAAGTGGTAGAGAAAAAGATTTTATCAGATGCTGATAGTAATGTAATTGCTGTATTGTCAGTGTTGAAATAGGGATTGATTTTGTACGTGTAATAGGATTGACCGATGTTTTTAGCAATGATACATGTCCATTTTTAAAAAAAAAAAAAAAAAAAAAACCTGCTATAAAGGAAGATTGTCTGTTCTTTTTTAGATTGAAGCTGAGTTGTGTTAATTATTGCTGTATTGAAAGTATTTGCAGCTAATGGCGTTGTGCTGAGAAGGAAGAAAATTAGTCATATTGAAAGAAGTCTCAACTGACATTGCTGTCAAGAGGAGACTCAAATCTCCCAGATCAGATCAGGAGAGAAAAAAGAATTCGACGGAGTAGTGACATACTAAGTGGAGTGGGCTTGAACAGTGACTGTGCTGATGGACTTAAGTTGATATGCAAGTTTTTAAAGGATATTAATCGGATACATCTTATATAAACCAAGTAGTATAGTGATTACGAGAAGCTGATCCTGAGTCCTTGCAGGAAGAGAGGAGGAACCATCCATTTCAATTCAATGTTTAGTTTTGATTTTTAAACTAGCCTAACGGTTAAAGACATGGGTTAAAGAGCTATTTGAAATGGGATATAGCTTTATGATGGTCCTTGGATTTAATATTCTGATCCTCAAAAATAGGGAAATAGTTGAGACTACAGTTTCAAAACATCTTCCTAGGGTAAAATTTAGGCCCTAGATTTATTCTGGAAAGTTTTATTTCACTTATAAATAATATTCACCATCCTATGTCTTCATGTTTGTTGTATCACTTAGGCCAAACTCCAACAGGGCAAATAGACATCCAGAGTTTTACTGTAAACATTTCAGAAATAGACTATGCTACAGCCCAAATGAATGGAGGCTCAATTTTCAGATAGGCCTAATTAATTTACATATGGCCATACTACTCAGTGTTACCTTTGGAATTTGTGGTAAAATACTAGTTTAGCTACTTTTTGCTTTCTTGGAAAGAGGTTAGGTTAGGAATACAAAATTTTCAGGTATTGATCTACAGACTTAAGTATGTCATGTGTAGGTATTTTGAAATACCTACCTCCACTCCTTCTGCTTCTAGATTACAGAACTTTGGGTCAATATATACCAAATTATATTATTGAGTTTCAAATAAAGTGAATACACCATTCGATGCCTTTTTTTATGGTGATTACTCATATAATACGCTTTTCTTTCGGAATTGTTTTTCAGCCCCCCCCCCCTATATAGGCTATATCTAACCTAACCTAATCCTGAATGGGCCTATATAGGGGGGGGGGGCGGAAATTCATTTTCAATATAAATGCTTTTTATATTTGTTATAAGCATAAAAAAATGGCATCGAATGGTGTATTCACTTTAGTCCTAACTCAATAATATGATTTGGTATATATTGACCAAACTTTGATGGCCTTTATAAACCTTTGTGTTATAAAAGTGCAACCTTGTAAAATAGATCTTGTGCTTAAATAGAGTAGGCTACAAAAAACCTGTTTTCAGCTTCACAACTTTGCTCAATCCCAATTTATGATGTTTCTAAGATCTGCAAATACATTTCCTGAATTTAGAAAAAAATTATTGTTATGGCCTAGAATTCTACTTAAAAATAACAGGGACTGAATTTTCAAGATTAAAACCAGAAAAAAAAGAAACCAAAAACTTGAAATTCAGGTAAAATTTTGTTTTGTCAAAATTACAGTAGGTATTAATCTGTCAAGAGAATTTTGGAGACCACACTGCCTTTCCACAACAATAAATAAAAGTTCAAATAGGGACAAAAACTTTTTAATAGATAGTTATAACTTTCACAAACAGTGATGAAATTTTAGAAAAAATACTAGATATTTTGGACACATATGCAGTGACTGTCATCAGTAGTAAAACTGACCATCATCTGTTTTACTACTGATGATGGTCACTGCATATGTGACCAAAATATATAGTATTTTCTGTGAATTTTTATCACTGTTTTTAAAGTTATCACTGTCTATTAAAAGGATTTTATCTGTATTTGAACTTTTATTTATTGACCTGTCAAGTTGACAAATTTCCAAGACTTAGAAATCAGGAGAGGGTTGGCATTGAAGCAAAGCAATATGTTTCCTGAGAATGTTTTTGGCCCTAGATTCATTACCAAAATTTTCATTTTCCTAACCTAACCCCTTTCCAAGATAGCAAAAAGTAGTTAAACTAGAATTTTACCACATTTGACTACTAGCATGCTAATCTTTACCCTTAATTGTGCCCTAGCCCCCCTAATGAATCCACATATGGTCTTAAGCAGTTCAGTTAGCCCCATGGTTGGCAAACTTATAAGCCAAATATGGACATTACAATAATTTTTAATGAATTGCGAGTCAAATATGCCTGTTGAGTAAACTTTTTTTAAAGTAAATAAGTAGTACGATAAATAAAATTAAATTTCATACTTACTAAATATTTATTAATGCAAACAATATGCTTGCACCTCCATGTAGAGTTTGAATCAGTCAGGTTTGTGTGTTTCTGTTTTTAATTTTTGGCATGATTCCAAGTTCTCATCAATAAGAAGATTTCTCCAATATTTCCAATTCAACACAAAGACTTTCAATTTTAGGGTGCAATATCTCCTTGTTTTTTAAATCCAGTAACTGTATTTCAAAACTATAAATGTCAACTTTAGAATGAGAAGATTTCAATCCACTTATTGTAGCATTAAGAGGACTTTTGACACATGCTAAAGTTGCTCTGCTGTTTTTAAATTCTTGAAATTTGCTGAGAAATGCTTCCCTCATATTTGGAATTATTGATTTAAAATGGTGGTTACCAATAGAGGATTTATTTTCTTGACAATGCTTACAGCAGGCTGGAAAGTGAAACAATATTTCCCTTTCAAAATCTTGAGCAAAAAAGGATATTTTTTTGATTTGAATGTTCCTGCTTCTTCTAACATTGAAAATATTAAGTTTCCTTTCCTTTGTAGTTGACAATTAAGCTGATTTAGATGAGATGTATCATCTACCATGACATAAAAGTTTTGGATCCATGATAGTCTGCTAGTTCTAAATAGTGAACACCCTTCTCAAGGCAAATGAATTAATTTCTGGAAAAAGGGATGCAAAACCTTTTAAAACATCCCTTCTTGATAACCAATGTACCTTGTTATGAACCAGAAGGTCAGTGTATTCACTCTCTGTTTCAAATGGAATTCTTTAAATTGGCAATGATTAAGAGCTTTAGCTAAATGGAGTTGATAATGGTAATAACTAACTCCAAAAATTTACAAGTTTTTTCCAGAAATGTTTGCACCAAGCATGGGCACTGTTCTGTTTTTCTGAAGAAACAGAAAAAAATAAACAGGGCTTGAATGGAACAGAACAGGTCAACAAAAAAAAACAGAAGACCTGTTTCTGTTTCTTGCCAAAAACAGCTGTTTTCGTTCAAAAAACAGCTGTTTTTCAAACAGCTAAAGCTTAAAAAAAATTGTATATGATAAGTTTTGGTTAATTATCAGTATTATTGCAGCATTTTTCCACCAAAAAGGACAGTTTTTCAATAAAGGGTTGAAAAACTGTCTATGCACACAACATTGCCATCCTTTTTTATGGTTATTTTCTTCCATCTTCCCATTCCTTTTTTAGAAAGATGCACTTTTATGTTTATATGGAATCTCCTGAAATTTCCCGGATATGCATACTAGTTATTTGAGATGTTTTGAAAATAAAAATAATTTTTGTCATCAAATAGCCCAGTCAGATCAAAGTCGTTAGTGTTTAAGCACAGCCCATAGTTGCTTGGGCAAGGGACAGTCTCTCCCTCCAGACCATGCTTTCCCCTTCCCCCATCCTGATGTTTGGAAGCCATCTGAAACAATGTATGAAAGCAGAAAAATGCATGGGAAAATGACACTTCTTACTGCCAAGTCAAAAATTATTGTTGCCTTGTGGCTTAAAACCATCTTTCAAGATTAATTATTTCCTAGACAATGTGCGTGAGAGACAAATCAAAGGGAAAATCCATGGTTTAAGTGTACTTTGCATATTTTTACTGCACTTTGCGCTAGAAAATAATTTTCTAGGCCCTCCACCAAATTCATTCTTAAGTAAATATGTAAAATCAGTTCTCTCAAATTCTGAATTTTAAAGAAACTTAGACCCTTTGCTACACAATACTTTCGTTAAGCATTCTCTTCTCTTAAATAGGTTTACAAAGGGATGCAAATATAAGAACAATTGCAATTTTGGATAACTTGTTTTGAAAATTTCTTTTGCTTTGTGGGAAAAAATACTTTCTCCAACCCATATACTTGCTTTATTATAAAAAGTGTTACTACTTCAAACTTCTGTTTTAAAAATATGAGTGGGCATGATTTTGATTATTTAGGTATGTTTTCATTATCCATTCCCAAAGGAAAAGGGCTAGCAACAACCTTGACAATCAATGCTTGAGCAAGTGTAACATGTCTTTGGATAGCCTGTGCTGCAACCTTATTTGTTGACAGACTCCCAGCTCCCCACTCTTCTTCTCCATTACTTTCACCACCCTCTTCCTTAGAAGCTGCATCAGTTTATTCAGATTCTTCAGCAAACGTATCTTCATTTCCGGAGTTTTCAGAACAACAAATAGAAAGACCTTCTGAACCATTTTCACCAGTTAGATTGACATCTTCAACTTCATCAAATGATTCCAAGCAATCCTCTTCAGGGGTGTCATTGGCTAAGCTTTGACTGAACCAAAATCCAAGAACGTGTACAACAGATGAAGGAAGACAATGTTAAAAACATGAAGTTCAGGAAAGGGCTCAAATCCTACAGGCTTTGGTGACATTGTTCCCAGAATCAGTCTCATCACAGAACATCTTATCTGTCATTGAAAACTTCCTGATTGCAACTTGGATTGCTGAAAGGACTTAGTAGCTGTATGAGAATGCTTATGCCTCTTGAAGTCTGAAAGATAGCAGTGCAACCTCTGCTCTTTTTTTATCTTCCTGGGGTAATAGGCAGTGATACCTATAAAGCCAGATCCTTTTGCAGACCAGCAGCGAAAAGTCAAGCTAGTCTGAGTGGCAGATCTTAAAGCAGCCTTCTGAACTTCTTTTTTTCTGGCAGCAAAAATTATGTGACAATGGACAGTACCCCCAAGTGTTGTTTTCAAGCCCCCTGTTGTTTTTTTTAAATAAGCTGTTTCATATCTGGCTTATCAAACACAGAAAGTGGCAATTTGTCCTTAAACAGGGTTTTGCAGCAAATCAGCTTGTTTTATTAAATAACTTACATCTAAGCAAAGCTAACTTAAAGCAAATGTATAAAACAAATAACATTTGACTATGCACACAATATACTATTCTTCTTTGGCTATCACTAGTCAATAGAGTCAACATTAGTTTATAATTATATTTAATAATTTGTGTCTGCTTTCTTTAAAGAAAATCCTGTCTCAAGTTCATGCTGCAGTGTCATTTTTTTTTTTTTTTAGTTTGAGTAGTTGGGAATAAGTTCATTTTGCATTGTTAGTAAATTCAAAGTGCTGTAGTTTAAACTTACATTATTTTTGCACAAATGGAGAATTTAAATAACTTACATCTAAGCAAAGCTAACTTAAAGCAAATGTATAAAACAAACAACATTTGACTATGCACACAATATACTATATTATTACCTTAAATTACCTTACCTTAAATCGCACGTCCAGCAAGATAAGGTGGTGATGATCTTCCTGTGGAACATCTTGCTGAAGGTGTGACATGACTATGGTTTGGCATCCCAGGTTAGTCTACACTCTGCATTGGCCCAGTCCTGGTCAACGCCTTTCTTGAACGCATCTATGGTTTGGGACTGGACGGTGGCTTCAGAGAGGCTGTTCCAATAAGGGACAGCGCGTACAGAGAAGAATTGCCAGCAAGAATTGTAGTTCATTATGTGATAAACTACAAGAGAGACACAGAAAAATGTGTGCCTAGTTTGTAACATTGCAAATTGACATTTTAATTTTTATTATTATTATTTATTGAAAACCTGAAATTTTATCTTTTTCCAAATCTGTTTTCACAAAAAAATTGCAACTATTCGGTCAAATGTAGCCCCTCCAACATGAAAAATCACCTCCTTAGCCAGGTAATACTTCTTGTAACTTTAGAGTCATTTAAAATAAAATATTTTAGCCCTTTTCTGGTGGGGGTACTGTGCCCCAAATTAAATATTTTCTTATATGTTAGGGTCCATTTGTCCCAGTGATTTATAGGTTTAAATTTCAGTCTGTTCAGACAAAAAGAGTTTCTTGGCCATTTTTTGGGAGAAGTTATATTTTTTCAAACTTTCTCTTGTGCATTGAAAGCCTCTTGGCCTATCGACTAAAGGAAATAGTTTTTATCTGACTAGAATGAAAGTTTTTGACCCTTTTTAGCCCCCATTTTAGGCATGCCCCAGACCAATTTTTTTATGTTAAACTCCTCTTAGCCTGGGGACTTATGGCTGCAAGTTTCAAACTAATCAGTGGTAAGAAAGTCTGTGGCTTATTCCTGGGCCTCCTAACACCCTTCTCCTTCCAAAGAAGAATTTGTGGGTCATTTTTTGCACTTAGCCCAGGCAATGGTCCTTGAAAGTTTCAAGCCTATCAAAAGAAAACCTTTTTGGCCCCTTTTCGGGTCATATTTCTGAGGAGAGTTCTAGCCCTCAAACTAAAAATTTTCTTGTACATTAGGGTCCACATTGCCAATGATTGATAGTTTTATGTTTCAAGCCATTCAGAAAAAGAAGTTTGTTGACCCTGTTTGGCCTCTCTTTAGGGGTCCTTTTGTTTTTGCAAATTGGGGTCCCATTGACCCAACATTTTAAAAACACAACTACTACAACTTGCAACTGCTACTACTTGCAACTACTACTGCTTGCATCTACTACTACTACTACTAATTATGACTATTTCTACTTTTGTGGCTATTACTACTACTACTTGTGACTACTACTATTCTTGCAACTACTACTAGTACTTATGACTACTGCAACTACTTACAAATACTACTACTTTTACTTACACCTACTACTATTACTACTACCTCTTGTGACAACTTATAATACTTGAAACCAATACTACTACTTGCAACTACTACTACTACTTGTAACTACTATTACTACTAATTTGTGACTATTACTACTATTTGTAACAACAAATTCTGCTTAGGTTGAAACTTAAGGGAGTGTTGAACTGAATCAAAAGACTTTTTATGCATCCAGGTTGTCAAAAGATGTATCTGCAATGTCTCAGGAGCAGCTGTGTTGAAACATTATGTTGAAAGTTATGGGGGATGTTAACCTAAATCAAAAGATAATGTGTTCAGATAGGCAGTCAAAAGAGTGTTATCTCCAATATCCCGGGAGTAGGTAAGGGTATGAAGTTGAAACTTTCAGAGAATATTGAAGGGAAGTTTAACTAATCAAAAGGCACTAAGTAAATTCAGGTTTTCAATATCCCATAATAACCAAGGAACCACTAACTGTATTAAGTTAAAACTTTCAAGAAATTTTGATGAGAATGTTGACATAAATCAAAAGACACCGTGTACATCCAGTTTGTCAAAATAGGATATCTACATTATCTCAGGAATCTGAGGGTATTAAGTTGAAAGTTTTAGGGAATGTTGAGGGGTATAACATATATTTATTTCCTTTATCCATTTTCATTCATGTGTAATCTATTAAACATTGTTCCAGGAGAATTCTTTCGAGTATATTATCTAAAACTTGCTGATGGATCAATAGCTTAGTTCAAGAACTCTCCTTAACCTTGATTTCAAATTGAATGAAATTTATGCAATAATTACATTCATTAAAGTCAACTCTCAGATCACCTTATTTAACTTGAGAATTTAAATTATATTCCAATATTTTATTCTTGAGCCAAAAACCTGAAAAATACTCGTATTATGACCAATAATAAAACTCTGGCAATTGAAACCAGACATAGATTAATCTTAAAATAAATTCCAAAAAGGAAGTTTTGAAAGGAAAGTAAAGAGTTATATTAAAACTTAAGCCAAGAAGGATTAAATTCCTTTATTAATTCAAATTTAAAACGACGAGAAATTACTATTAAAGAAGAAATGAAACCCAAAAAATTAACAAAAATTAAAATCAATAGTCATATTAAGTAGACAGGTACTGAAAACTGATATAAATGAAGAGAACTTAAATGAAGACTCAAATTAAACTCAAAACAAACAGCAATTACTACAAACAAGAGCTTGTCAACCCTCTAACGGTTATTATATCATTTGCACTTTACTGAAAACAAAATACATGTTAACTTTTTTTGTAATAATTATAACATTGAAAAATTAAAAAATTCTATCAAATAAAATATTGAATTGCCGAAATTTGCAGGAATTTATATCATAATATGTTTAGTTTATTTTTAAGTATTCTTTGCTGTCATCTTGACTATCATAGTGATTTATTTTTTGATGTTTGATAAAACGTAAATGATGAAATAGTATTTAGAAGATTTACGGAGAGAGGGGGAGGGGAATAGTTGAACTCCTGTTTTTGGTTATTCCTGCTCGTTTTAGGTTTGATTTGAGTATTCATTTGAATTTCTACTTGTTTTAGGATTTATTTCTTCATCTTCTAATATTGGTTATCTTTATGTTTGATGTGATTATTTATTTAAATTTTTCTTCGTTTTGGGTTTCATTTATTGTTTAATAGTAACTTTTGGTCGTTTTATATTTGAATTATTGTATGACTTAATTTCTGCTCATCTTAAGTTTTAATATAGCTCTTTACTTTTCTTTGATGTTTTTTGGAAAGTTTTTAAAAATTAATTCTATTAAAAATTACTCTACTAAATTCCACCTTTCCATGAATACTGTTTTCATAAGGGCTATACTTGTAACTGGGGTCCTTACCTGGTGGCGCAATTCATTTTTTAGGTATTTTAACCATTCTGTTTAAAATGGCTTGTTGAAATTTTTATTTGATACCCTGTAGGTCTGCTGGGGAGTCCGGGGGCATGTGAGATATTCAAGAGGTAGGTCTCCGAGCTCTGTCTTTTGGCCACGAAACAGGACACTATAACTCAAAATTTACAATCAAAGAAGCCCTTCCCCAAATTTCTATGAGGATCCGTTCTACCTGATGACCCTTGAGAAAAAGGGGACATATTGATCATTAATGAGTCATTGCTGTTACGTCTACTCTCAGCGGCGTCATTTCACTCTGAGCCAAGGGGGGGGGGAGCTAATCAACCTCTGTGGGCCCCCTAAATTGGCCGGCTCACAGCTTTTGAGTAGCAATATTTCTTCACAGTCGTTAGCACAGGCCTCTCCCAAAATCAACTAATGATAGTAGGAAGCAATTAGAAAGTGTTTAATGAATACAGAAAGAACTTAAGTTGGAAAGTAATTTATGGTTTTGTTACAACACAGGTAACCGACAAGGTCTCATTTTTCAAAAAAAATATCAACATCAGATCACAGCACCTTTTGCCGCCCACTGTCCATCTTAAATAGGTTTTAATCAGGCTTAGTGTAGAAAAGAACTTCTCATTACTAACCGTTGTGAAACACAGAATAATGAAGATTTGCATAATTTTTACAAACTTCAGAATACTCTATTGACATTGCCTTTAGACAATCACAAAGTTCAAAGAAATCTTTTAACTTATTGCCCAATGAGTCTATATATATTCTCAGATGATCCATTTGCAAAGCCAAAACACAATCTGTCTGTCATAAGAAACTGATCTCCTTAAAGCATTTTCAGTTGATTCTTCCAATTCAGTAAGATTTTTTTCACCCCAAAAGTAGACATGGTTACAAAATCATGTAGGTAGGAAGCTACTTGTTGTGCATGCTTTGGTCTTTTACATGAAGAGTCAGAATTCTGAAAATTTCGCGAAAGGTCTTCAGTGAGGCCGCACTCAAAAGAAAATTCTTTTGTATTATGAAAGATGTAATCAAAACTTTCATCTGTTTGCATGTCTATAATTTTATTTTGTGTACGTGCAATAAGACTAGTAACTGTAGAGAAAACTAGGTCTTCGTCCTGTAGCTACTTAGACATAGTTTGTTGCACAATTTTTTTCCACTAGATGGGGTCCAAATACAAATTCAAATGTCTGAAGTCTGGTTGCGAATCCATGGGCCTGAGCTTTCGATTCTCCGTCACTACATGTTCTGTTAATTGATACAACGCCCAAAATACAGTTGTATCTATTCAGTACTTTGTTCACCAATCTATTCCAGTATGCCCATCTTGTAGTAGAGGATTTCTCCAGCTGAACACCAGTTATGACAGTGGCTTTCTGAACATTAACAGTTTATAGCGTGTATTGTTATTCGCAATGAAATAGTACAACTTTTAAAGAGTGGAGAAAAAACATGCCATTCATCTCAAGTTCTGAATGGATTCACTCAACCCAACACAACGTTGAGTCTATGAGCATGGGAGTTAATGTAAATTGCATGCGGTGCAATTGCTATAATACGGGCTTGCCCACTTGAAAAGTGGTCATTCAAGACACTGGTTTGGTATTTTCGCAAAAAAAAAGAAGAAAAAAAACAACAAACTTCCACCTCCTTCTGGATGTTGAACATTATATCCCCTCCCTCCCTCCCTCCATTGTAGATTTCTTGAATTAACACTGATTGATAGGTCGGAGTTTATCTTTCAATGTTAAGATTGTTCTTGTATAGCTCTTATTTTTTATGTTTTCTCCCTTTTTTTATAAGCTGGTTCAAGTTAGCCCCCCCCTTCCCCAATTAATAAAGCCTTTCATTTTTGAAGTTGAACTATTTGGTCTTTGATTGTTGGTACAATTTCTATTTTAACTCTCTCATTAACAAATCTTGTTCTTTTTCATATTATCATTTGATTATGATCTTTGGTGTGTGAGATTAAGTACTGTCCTTCCAAATTTGTTATCTATTCTTTGAATTGTCCTTTTGTATAAAATTTTTTCTTGACTTTCTGATCTTTCCTGAAATCTAAAGAAATTATTGTTCAGAAATTTCCACTTTGATTTTTTCAACATTCAAGAAGCTAAATTCCAAGGCAAATTCAAGAAACAAAATTCATGAACTAACCATTTTGAATGAAGGCAAATTATTAATTTAGCATGTTGACTGGAGGCAAAGAATAAAAAGCCCAAGTAACTTGGAAATCCCACTCGGTCTGGCGTCATTATCAATAATACCTCTATGGCTACTAGAAACGCAAAAAGTCTGCTGTTCTAGAAAATGGTGTTTTATTTATAAAGTCCAGAAACAGAGAAGACCTGAGTCACACGCGACTCAGAAAAGAGTATGAACAGATTCACAAACAGACTCAAAGAAACATAGAGTACAGAATATGTATATATAGAGAGGACCACTATATATCGCAATATATTAAATAGGAATAATAGATAAATATGTTTGGGAATGAAGCCCACAATATATTGTTGTGAAGTACAGCTATATTAGAAACGGACTTGTTTTAGTTGAGAACATTATTTTACTTAATTTTTTTCACACTTCAAAACAAATCAACAGAAATTGTGGCCCCTCCTTAAATACGGGTGGGTCTATAGCCCTAGCCCGCCCCCCCCCCCCCATAAATGACTCCACTGTCTACACTAATGACCATGAGAGCACTGGAAGCTTTTAAATTAAAAAAAAGATGATTTTTCTTCAATAAAAAAAGAAAATAAATTATGGGAGATACTTTAATACCTTTTTGTCTCATACAACCTTCTTAAATACCTTGGTTATCACTTGTTCATTTCGGCTATGTCAATTCAAAATGTGGTATGTGACATCCCGTTTTTTTTACAGGAGAACAAAACAAATCAAAAATAATCATTGGTTTTGATTGTTTTTAACCCAGCATTTGTTTGCGCAAAGACATCAAAGATACGGTTAAACAATATGAAACCAAAAATCCCTTTTTCTATGCGTGTGAAGAAGGGTATTTAATGCATATTAAAGAAACAGGAATTTTCAAGGTTCCTGAAAACAAATAAGATACGAGAAAGCAGATTTAACTAGCCATTAGAGCGTGCTTACTTTAAGAATGTAGCTGAACCTGAATTGCATTTTGACAACAATACAACATAATACGTTCTGAATTTTTGCTAAAAAGCTGAATTCTTTCCCTCCAGTCAATGCCCATAATGAATTAAGTTTCGCTTCCTTGTTATGTCTTAATTTTCTAGTGTTTATGCTCGATATGGGTAGAAATTGTATACTTAATTTTTCTTATAGGTTAAAGATATCACTCTCAATGTCCTGTGGGCGAAAAGCTTTATACCTGGTGCTCCAGCTGAAAACCCCCCCAAAAATTCTTTGCTTTCAACAAATTTTGGTCCCCCAAAGAACAATAGTCTCAACTGCTGAAAGATTTAAGCATATAAAGATTGCCCAAGAAGTTGTTGATTCATTAAAAACAGAGCCGATATCTGTTGATGTTGTGCTGGAACACGGGAAAATTGTAACGATGAAACTATACCAGGCAGAGAAATACGCCAAAACAAGAGATTTAAAGCTCATGCCTATAAAGGAGCATAATCGACCTATACAACTTTTTAAGCTTGTCACTGGATCAGAATTTTTCAAATATGAAATGGAACAGAAGCATGCAAAAAAAGCAGAGCAGGAAATAAAGCACCATGAGAAGCGAATGAATATTACATGTAAAATAGAAGATCATGATTTATATGCAAAGTTGAATCAAATCAAGAAATGGCTGACAAAGAACATACAAATTGAAGTCACAATAAGTTTTAGGTCTAATGAAGAGGACAAAGCGGTAATTCTTTTATGAACTGTTAGGGACTAAACTATGTTTTTTCTTAAAAAGGGAAATTTGCTTTTACTCCTTCGTTAACTGAAAATATACCATGAATACAATGACTTGGAACAGAACTAAAATTCATTTGTAGTTGCATAAGACATTGTTTATTCTGTTAGTGCTAACTGGCTATTTTGTCAATTGGTGAATTATAATATTGAGAAATGGTCTTAAACCCAGTTAAAGTAGGGCATCTGGTGGGAGGGGGGGGGTGTATGAAAAATGTCTTTATATTTTCATGAAAAAAATGCTCCCTTCTTGATTTTAAATCTTTATTTTAAGAAATCCTCGCCCTTCCTCTATATTTTATGAATTGGCGCCCCTGAGGTAAAGCTTAGTCCATCATTTGAATTTGTATGTAATACGTATATTTTTGCTAAAAACAAAATTTGAAAACCTCATAAATGCTTAGCATTTTTGCAAGTATAATGGAATAAACCAGTATTTTCAAGATCCTATCCTCCATTGTGACACCCTTCTTCTAGAGTAGCGATTTCTAACCTTTCAAATATGGCAATCCTTTTTTGAACATACTATCAGGAAAGGCTCCAGTCCTTAAAATATTTTATATATGCATTCGTTTTTTTGTACAGCATGCTGTCATATGTTGCGATTATTGATTATTTATTCGTGAAGTAACTATACATTCTGTAAACTTATGATTATTTTCAAATCTATTCATAAAAAAGTACAAAATCTTTTCAGACAAATCGTACTTTCCTTACACTGTGATCCTGTACTAATACAATGAAATATCTCAAAAATGTTGATGAGGTATGATAATTGGCAGAATGTAAATTCACTCATTAACAAAGATGAATTCGCTTACATTTTCAGAAGTGAATATTATTTGCAACTCTTTCTCAATTTAAAAATATCTCTTCAATGTCCTCCCTTTTGATAGCTACTTGATCTCTGAGCGAAACAGTAGCACTTCGTGCGTTGAACCCAAATCTTAACATAAACTTTGAAGAGCCGCGTTACAAGAGGACTTGATTTAACTACATTTACTGCTTTTATCACTCGGTTAGGCACTTGAAGGGTTCTGGTAACGTCCCAGTAGCTGATAGTTCTCCTGAATCACGCAGAAGTCTTAATTACTTTTATAGTCACTTTTCACTGTAGCTCACTTTCACTTTTAACGAGCATGACAGGTGCCCCGTTAGTACAAACTTCGCATAATTTCTCCGATTCCATCATGCGTCCTTTTAAAAAATCGTTAGTTCAGCCAAAAATACCACCAGTGGCAGTCGAAGTCTGCAGAGGCTTACAAAACAAGAAATCTGCTTTATTTTTTCATTTTTGTAATAACGACTTTGCACAAGAACCACAGTTTATATAATTAGCAGTATGATCATTCTCTATCTCACCCATTATAAAAACCCGGACCAGGGTGCGAGTGCTCCGGAGAACGTTTTTGCAGATATAAACATAGGCGAAGTCAGATTAGCGGGAATGCAGGTTAGTCTGTTTCCATCAAAGTGCATTGAAACAAACGGAAACAGACTAACCCGCATTCTCGCTAATGCAGAAATAAGTGGGAGGAGCTTTTTGTTCACGAAGACCAGAAATGATCTGCGATAAGCTTACTGGGTATATTCTGTCTACTGTGACAAGAACTAAGTGAAAGACCAGTTCGATTTTCTTCTAATTCTTGAATAATTTGACACGAAACATCCTCAGACATATCTGTTATCTTTTCTTTTGACATGGACAGAGGCAGTAATTTATTTACTGCTTAAAGTTTGACCATGAGACGTACAATATCTTTGTACTTTTTGTACTGACTTTTGTCTTTGAAGTTTAGCTGGTTACACATGTGCATGAGACAGAACTTCCCAAGACACTTCACATTGTGGGTCTTTCCACATCTACAATAACTAGGCCAGTGAATCCCCCTCCAAAAAATCATTGCATTTATTCTCTTTGTTAAGCTCATTTTTAAAGAGTTAAGATTATATACGTAAAAAATCACTCATACAACCAGTGCTTCCACTTTTTTTTTCAAACAATCTGTAAAACCTCGGTGATTTTTGGTATCTTTCTTTTTTTTTGTTCGGAGATGGATTGGGAGTTAGGTTGATCTCCCAGAAAATTGGTTGAAGTAGAAACATTGCGAGTAATATTAGTCACAAGTCACTTCAAGCACGAGTACGACTCTAGGTAAGTGGGAGGACTGTCACCGGTGGCACGACCGAAACAAATTGTTGGAGTCTAATCTATAAGCGAGCCAACTTATTCAGTTATTTAACCATGGATCAGAAAATATTGAATCTCAAATGTTACAACATTCGAAAAATATATATGCTTTAGCATGGTTCAAACACGCACCATATTCCACGAAAAATTTCAGTATAGTATGCCAAAAACTGTTACTGATGTGTTGCTCTCCTTGTAAAGAAATCATGTAACTGTATTCATATATTTTTAACCGTGTTTTATATAATACTCACATTCGGCTCAAAATCAATTGGTGACCCCATTGCAATGGTGTTGACCCACAGGTTAGGTCAACCCCATGTCGTGGAAGTAACTTAATGGAGCAAAGACCATGACAAGATTTTAGGGCGTTGCTCCTTTAAATCGAAGAAAATGTATAATTGGGGGGGGGGCAATTGTTGGACTTGCAACTTGGAGGAACTCTATGACTTAAAAGGAAGAAAATGAAAACACTAGCCTGAAAAAATTTCGGTGGGAGATTCAAAAGATCTTTGTTCTTAGAATGTTAAAGCAGACAAATCTTTATGAATGACCTATCAAATCTCATTGACTCTTTAATTTGCACATCTTGACCAATCCTGTGGCCTGGAATAAGCTTGCAGGCGAATTACTTGTGTTGTTATTTTTTATTTATCACTTTTTTCCTGTGAGGAGTGATGTGTAACATACACTGGTTTTTATATTTAAGTTGATCATTTACCGTTATAAGCATCAAAGGATTTAATGTTTTTCCTTTTTGTGCATATATTTACTGACGAAAATTTACTAACTCGTACTTGTGGAGGGAATTAGGCATTTCCACCCCTCGCAGCAACAAGGTTTTTCAAGACTAGTTTGTTCCATGTCCTCTACCTTCGAGATTAGGTTTGCTCCGCTTCCACCAGTTTTATCAGTCCCCCTTGGCGTCTTGCCCAGGAGATGAGAGGCTTAGCTAGACGATTTGGAATGCATGCGCTCTGATGGCTTCTGGGAGACATTGCAGCGTTCTCTGATTGCAAGAGTAGTGTCTCTTTAACGTCCATACTTTTATTTGCGATAATTTATGTTCGTTTTATGTTTGACTTCATTGTCATTTTAATTTCTGTCCATTTTAAGTTCCATTTATTTATTTTTATAGTAATTTCTGCTCGTTTGAGATTGATTTATTATATGACCTTATTTCTGCTCATTTAAAGATTTAATTTCGTTCTTAATTTTCCCCCGGAAGACTTTTTGGATCTTTTTTTATCAATATCAGCTATCAAATATCAAATTAGACATGCGCGAGATTTTTAATCATATAAAATGAAACATATTTACATGATTCTGGTTCAAAGAAAATGCAATATGGTTACCTTTCTGCTAAAAAGTTGACGGTGAGGGTGGGTTGAAAATCATGTTGCTTAGAGGAGGGGTGGGGGCTTCAGGTGGGCTATGCTTTTTCAAACTTTCATCTTTCAGTGAGAGGCTCAGGTGCGATTTACTCTTTAACATAAATTCATTAAGAAAAAGAAAGTTTGAGTAAGCCTGCAACATGGATGGGCGAGGCTCCTCTCTTACTTCACAAATATTTTTAGCATAAAATAAAGCATCACATTCATATGCTTACCTGTATATGGGTGGAAGGACTGGAGGGCATCTTTGTGGGAAAAAAATTGTTCAATAACTCCCCCTGACAATTCTAGACATCACAACATGAAACATTATTTCTGGCAAGCAGGGCGGAACTAGTTCACATACCTCTCTATTACATAGATAACATAACTCTACTTCAGCTAACACAGTGTAGGTTCCGGCTGCAAGACAAGCGAACACTATCCTTTTTGGCTCCAGGCAAGAATTACACCCAGTTTTCTAAACGTTCAGTCAAATTCACAATGATATTGCTAGGGGAGAAAATTGACTTGTCTTCAGACGCAACATCTGCTGGTACACCACTTTGATACATTTGATTTTTTCAATCCTTGGGCCAATTGTTAAGAGGGATGGAAGGAGCACAAAACTGGTATTGCTCGCCCTTCCGACATTGAAAAATACACCTACACGTCCGCATATTCATACCTCTTTCTCGTAACAAGTTGAAGTTGGCGTTATAGGAGAAAAACAGCAGAACAAACGCAAAACGTAAAACAGAAGGTAGAGGAATACTGCATGTCGCCTCCTATATATGAGGTGTTCCCTAGACCACTCGTTCTTAAAAGAAGAAATGTACGACTTGTTTGGGAAAATTCTGAAACACCTAGTGTTGTCTTTATACAGACTGTACTAGAACCGTTTACAAATATGTAAAGATTTTTTATGCTTTTTAGGAATCTACGCTTTCACGCATAGAACAGTACCTGAAGTCAGAAGGCAAGATACATCAAAAGCGAGTGAAAAATAATCTGATGAAATTCTTCATCATTTCGGCTAGCAGCAAAAAGCAATAGATAATACTGGTGTTTATTTTATGATTTATTAAACATTTTATGGCGATTTTGTCTCTTTTTTTTCGACAGTATCGAACGACAAAAGATGTTCAAAAGCAGTATATTTTTCCGGGTGATCGTTTTAAATGGATGATCTCAAATCAAGGAAAGGGGTCATTTACACGAAAACTCTCAGCTCTGGTGCAGTTTCTTGGTAATTAATTTTAAACAATTTTTCAAAAGGAGTTATATAACAAATAAGTTATATAAAAAAACAAAACGTAAAATAAAATCTTAGAAGGAGCATAAAATAAAATGAATAGTCAAGTGAGACTTAAAATGACCAGAAATTATTATGAGTGAATAAATTAAGATCAGCCGAAACATAAATTTAAACTAATACTTAAGTCTAGCTTAAAAAGAACAGAAATTTACAAAAATAATAGTGGAGCTGCAACCACCTCAAACCCCCTCAAAGCTAGAGTTTCATTTGCGCTTTACTGAAAACTATACGATTTCTAAATTACTAAACTATGCCTAAAGATTTGATTCAAAAATTACCAACTAACGCGTTAAAAGTTTCAGTGAGTTTTTTTTTATAATATGGATCTAAAAGAAAAATAACAATGAGACAACAGAAACTTTTGAAATAGGAAAACTAAAAGGAAGTCACATTGTACGTATTTATTCAAAGCAACCCTTCTTTCTTGTAAATTTGATAAGT